>NC_068430.1:70652565-70887565 GCF_023373465.1 Oncorhynchus keta | reverse complement strand
TATTTCCTTTGCCTTATTTCTGCCTTTTCAATCTTGAAGAGATTCTCTGAAGAGACAGGAAGTTCAAAATCCGTTCTATTATTTATTCTGTCTGATACACCCACATATCAATCCGTTCCATCTCTGAGGTATGAAATCAGCCTCCACCGCAGTCGAGTTCCCCCCCCCCCGAAAGTGTCACTGCACTCCACAGAACACCTTGTCACTTCGGGTTATCATCACCTACTGTGGCGTTGGTTTCCAAAGTGTTCTTTTCCCCTGACCGGTGCAGCTTGGTTAGGTCCGTTCATTTTGTAGCTTTTTTCCGTCCCTTCTCTCAAAGTGCCAAGTCACCCTAGGCGGTTGTAGGATTGTTGGAGTGCAACCTTGAGTCATTGTTGATTTAACCTGGCCAGTCGTCGTTGATTTATAATAAATGCTGTACCCTGCTTGTAGTGAGATGAGTGAGTGAGATTTTATGGAATATTTAGCTGGGAGTATGAATGACTAGCTTGAGTGAGGTGGAGTAGTCGCAACATTTCTACATTTTTTTAATAATAGGAGGCCATCCATATTATTGAGCACAGATATCAATATATTGTCAACCTTGAGTTATCAATAATTGTCAGTCACCACCACCATTTTGCAATGTCATGCTGTCTCTTTCCTCCCTCTAATGTTGGGTTGCTCTGATATAGATTGTACTCTATATTTCAGCACTGCCATGCAACATAATCTCTCTGATGCCCAGGACTATTTTATGCTCCATTTTGCAATGTCACCGGCGTCAGGATACTCCCCATTGGACGGGGTTGTTTTTCCTGTGATGCGCCCTAAAAAAAAATAACGAGTCCCATCTGAATAGAGATTAAACATCTCTCTGTTTCCCCTCCCAGTTTACACTGGAAATCCTGAGCAGTAATTACAACTAGAGTCAAAGACATTTGCTGAGACAAAGAGGCCTAATCGTTAAAGGAAAGCTTTCAAATGTAACTGTTTTATTTGTACGCAGCTCAAGGTTTCTGTGTTGTAGTCTGAGAAGGTTCCTGGAGTTTTGTGGGAATACTCCAATGGTAGAATATAGCCAAACACTAGAGTGGAGGAGCGTTTGTATAGAGTTGTACATTCTAAGGGAGACAATGGATTGGTTTGCCATGTGTATTTAGAACACACCCACAGGGATAGTTAGTATCCAGAAATGTCTCCACATCCATATTATAGACAGCAACCATATCAAGAGTCCTGCATCTCAAACTCATACTTTCATATGGGCAGAAAATGAACAAAAAAAATGTCTAACTCCTCCGATTTCCTGGAAGGCAATTTGGCGTTCGATCTGTTGGAAAACTAGTCTTCCATTTGAAGTGCATCTCAGGAGCATCCTAGAGGAACTAGAGGAACCCTGAAGAGTTCTATCTGCCTCCAGGACTCTGCTGCTGCAGATGGCTAAGAAAGTGTCCTTGCTGATTGAGGTTGGAGTCCGTCTTTTAAGAGTTGAGTGTCTTAAAGTGTCTCTCTTTTAACATCTCCTGAAAACATTCTTCTGTTCTGCTGTGACAGGCTGCTTGGGGTACAGTATTGTGAAATTATTCAAGAACACGATTGTTCTCAATTCTCTCTCTCTCTGCCAGGCCTGAGGGGAGTTGGGGGCGAAATCTCATTCTTTCACTGTTTCTTTGATCAGCGGCCTTTGAGTGAAGTGGATTCTGGTTAAAAGTCTTTCCCTCAATATCATTTTGCAACAGTCTCCCACATGAAAAAATACTCCCTGTATTCACTGTAGTTTTTCTGCAGACTGAGGTCTTGATAAAAGAATGTACATGTTGAAAGATAACGATAAAATAATTCCACTCTGGAACCTTATAACGGTATGAAATTGATTGGAATCATAAAATTATCATCTGAGGATGTGTGCAGTTTTAGTCGGAACGAGGTTGAACAATGCATCTGCATTGTGAAAAAACACAGACTGTCTGAGCAAGGCGTAGCTTAGGATTTGAACTTGTGTGTGGGTGCCTTGGAAAATACCGAAGAACAATTCAAACTGTGTTTGAACCGGCCTGGCTAGGCCTCTGAGGAACCTATGGGAGCACAGGGAGTACTTCTCAAGGTTTCTCTAATCTTGGGGGAATGGAACTGTCGGCTGGGCAGTGATACACAGTGGTGAGGACTATGGAGATAAAACTCTCCTGCGGTTTGTGTGGAAGTATGTGCGTAGGATACCTACTGTTTGTGTGGAAGTATGTGCGTAGGATACCTACTGTTTGTGTGGAAGTATGTGCGTAGGATACCTACTGTTTGTGTGGAAGTATATGCACAGCTATACAATGGATGTCTTTGTATAATGGACTTCAGAACGTTCTCTGAATAAACTGTACTATCTTATTGCATAAGCTGAGTCTTTGACTAATTATTATTAAGCCCATGGTCTTACAGATCTCAGGGATTGGTCAGAGCTATTGATTGTCAGTTATTATGATTGGGATTGAAAATTCTCGTGACAAGTCTAAAGTCTACAAAAACTATACAGTGAATACCGTAGTATTGACTGTAAGTGTACTGTTATATTTACAGTTAACTATAGTATAAATACTACTGTAAAAGGATAATATGGTATATACTATAGTATTTAATGTACCATTTTTGCGGATTGAAGTGGCGTAAAATCACTGAGGAAGCCAAGTCAGTAAAACATCCACATTATAACCAATGTTGTGATAATTGTGTTGTTTGCGCTATAACCCATTCGTTCATAAGGCACTGTGATATAAAATGGCCGAGACAACAAAGAAGACAACAGTCACACAGTGGCAGATTAAATTCAACGACACATACGTTTGTTTAATTTTTTTATTTATTTATTTATTTCACCTTTATTTAACCAGGTAGGCAAGTTGAGAACAAGTTCTCATTTACAATTGCGACCTGGCCAAGATAAAGCAAAGCAGTTCGACAGATACAACGACACAGAGTTACACATGGAGTAAAACAAACATACAGTCAATAATACAGTATAAACAAGTCTATATACAATGTGAGCAAATGATGTGAGAAGGGAGGTAAAGGCAAAAAAGGCCATGGTGGCAAAGTAAATACAATATAGCAAGTAAAACACTGGAATGGTAGTTTTGCAATGGAAGAATGTGCAAAGTAGAAATAAAAATAATGGGGTGCAAAGGAGCAAAATAAATAAATAAATTAAATACAGTTGGGAAAGAGGTAGTTGTTTGGGCTAAATTATAGGTGGGCTATGTACAGGTGCAGTAATCTGTAAGATGCTCTGACAGTTGGTGCTTAAAGCTAGTGAGGGAGATAAGTTTTTCCAGTTTCAGAGATTTTTGTAGTTCGTTCCAGTCATTGGCAGCAGAGAACTGGAAGGAGAGTCGGCCAAAGAAAGAATTGGTTTTGGGGTGACTAGAGAGATATACCAGAGATATACCTGTGTGTGTGTGTGTGTGTGTCTGTGTGTCTGTGTCTGTGTCTGTGTCTGTGTCTGTGTCTGTGTGTGTCTGTGTCTGTGTCTGTGTGTGTCTGTGTGTGTGTGTGTGTGTGTGTGTGTGTGTGTGTGTGTGTGTGTGTGTGTGTGTGTGTGTGTGTGTGTGTGTCTGTGTCTGTGTCTGTGTCTGTGTCTGTGTCTGTGTGTGTGTGTGTCTGTGTGTGTGTGTGTGTGTGTGTGTGTGTGTGTGTGCGCACGCGCACGCATGGGTGCGCAAGTAAAACATGTTTTTGACTCTCCCTACTTACAAACTAGCTGAAAACCGATGCCATCGTCCTCTCTTTCATGTTGGCAAAATGGTCTGTGTCTCTGTCTTGCAGTACGCTTTTAGTTTTTGTTGTCATAGGCTACCTAGCTAAAAACCCTTGCTAGCCTAACTTACTCGCATGGGCAACAATGAACCAGCGAAGTTAGCTAGCTAGTTAACCTCAGCCTACTAGACTACATCTAGGCTACATATTGAATGTCCATTGTCTCAGGCCTATGGCACAATATACAATGCATTCGGAAAGTATTCAGACCGCTTGACCTTTCTACCTTTTGTTACGTTACAGCCTGATTCTAAAATGGATTAAACCGTTTTTTTTTCTCCACCTGTGGTAAATTCAATAGATTGGACCTGATTTGGAAAGGCACACACCCTTTCTACAGTGCATTTTGTTACGTTACAGCACAGATCTGATTTTCTCCCCAAGAACACAAAATGGAGTTTAAACCAAAATTATTTTTCTCCACCTGGTCAGGGAGGTGACCAAGAAACCTATGGTTACTCTGACAGAGCTTCAGAGTTCCTTGGTGGAGATGGGAGAACCTTCCAGAAGGACAACCATCTCTGCAGCACTCCACCAATCAGGCCTTTTTGATAGAGTGGCCAGACGGAAGCCACTCCTCAGTAAAAGGCACGTGACGGCCCACTTGGAGTATGCCAAAAGGCACCTAAAGGACTCTCAGACCATGAGAAACAAGATTCTCATTGGCCTGAATGCTAAGCGTCACATCTGGAGGAAACCTGGCACCATCCCTACGGTGAAGCATGGTGGTGACAGCATCATACTGTGGGGATGTTTTACAGCGGCAGGGACTGGGAGACTAGTCAGGATCGAGGGAAAGATGAACAGAGCAAGGTACAGAGAGATCCTTGATGAAAACCTACTCCAGATCATTCAGGGTCTCAGACTGGGCCAAAGGTTCACCTTCCAACAGGAAGTGGTTTCGGGACAAGTCTCTAAATGTCGTTGAGTGACCCAGTCAGAGCCCAGACTTGAACCCCATCTAACATCTCTGGAGAGACCTGAAAATAACTGTGCAGCGACGCTCCGCATCCAACCTGACAGAGATTGTGACAGAGCCTGACAGAGCTTGTGAATTGAATCAATTTTAGAATAAGGCTGTAACGTAACAAAGTATGGATAAAGGGTCTGAATACTTTCCGAATGCACTGTAATTCCATTGTAAATACTATAGTATTCTATACTACACTGTAGTATTTTTTTGTGTGGGCTGACTGCTTTTCTCTGCCATGTGATGTACAACAAGGAACATGTTGCTATGCAATTCTAAGATGAATGTGTTATACTGTAAGTCTGCAAAAACAATAACTTGTAATGTAAACTAATGCAAATGAAAACAAATGCTATCCTGCGTTATGCTTTGATCTACCCACACAGTCTCTTTCCCATCCTCTGCCGCAGTCAGAACGGCAGTGGCGTGACATGGCGTTGGGTTCCCCAGGGACAGGAGGAGAAAAGGCTTGGCTTTAAGAGGAGTTTTGCAGAGACTCCAGATCAACACACTGACTCACATCACTAACTATAACATCCATCAATATATGTATGCAGTTATATGTATGCAATATATGCAGTTATATATCTAAGGCCTATATTCCAGAATGTTGAATTTAAAGACATCTGTATCCTCAATGGATACAGATGTCTTTAAATTCAACATTCTGGAATATAGGCTCAATGGATACAGATGTCTTTAAATTCAACATTCTGGAATATAGGCTCAATGGATACAGATGTAGGATCTAAATTTGATCACCCCATTGCAGGAGAACTTTCCTGCATTGCTGAAATGTAAAACTTGTTGTTTTAAGGTTTAAAAAGGCTTCTGGGCCTCCCAAGTGGCGCAGCGGTCTAAAGCACTGCATCACTTTAGATCCTGGTTCGATCCCAGGCTGTGTCACAGCCAGCCGCGACTATGAGACCCATGAGGCGGCGCACAATTGGCCCAGCGTCGTCTGGGTTAGGGGCGGGTTTAGCCGGCCGGGTTGTCCTTGTTCCATTGCGCTCTAGCAACTCCTGCGGCGGGGTGGGCGCAATGCACGCTGACACGATCGACGAGGTGTATGATGTTTCCTCCGACACATTGGTGCGGCAGGCTTCCAGGTTAAGCGAGCATTGTGTCAAGAAGCATTGCAGCTTGGCGGGGTCGTGTTTTGCAGGACGCAGGGCTCTCTATCTTCGCCTCTTCCAAGTCCGTACAGGAATTGGAGCGATGGGACAAGACTGTAACTACCAATTGGATATCACGAAATTGGGGAGAAAAAGGGGTGGGATAAAAAAGGCTTCCAAAGTTTGTAATTTCTACTTCGAAATGTCAGACTTGATTTTCCCGTATGAAAAATTTATCAACCCCTACAAAAATGTCCAGAAATTACAATCCACATAAAGATTCACATTTCCTGTTGCTGCAGGATTATTTTCCTGCTGTAGAAAACTGGCTCAGATTAAGATCCCACGTCTGTGTCCCCTATCTTCCAGGCCGGCTCGGTCCTCCCCTCCCGCTCCGTGGCTCGACGACTCATTGCTAGCTCACAGAACAGGGCTCCGGGCAGCCGAGCGGAAATGGAGGAAAACTCGCCTCCCTGCGGACCTGGCATCCTTTCGCTCCCTCCTCTCTACATTTTCCTCCTCTGTCTCTGCTGCTAAAGCCACTTTCTACCACTCTAAATTCCAAGCATCTGCCTCTAACCCTGGGAAGCTCTTTGCCACCTTCTCCTCCCTCCTGAATCCTCCTCCCCCCTCCTCCCTCTCTGCAGATGACTTCGTCAACCATTTTGAAAAGAAGGTCGACGACATCCGATCCTCGTTTGCTAAGTCAAACGACACCGCTGGTTTTGCTCACACTGCCCTACCCTGTGCTCTGACCTCTTTCTCCCTCTCTCTCCAGATGAAATCTCGCGTCTTGTGACGGCCGGCCGCCCAACAACCTGCCCGCTCGACCCTATCCCCTCCTCTCTTCTCCAGACCATTTCCGGAGACCTTCTCCCTTACCTCACCTCGCTCATCAACTCATCCCTGACCGCTGGCTACGTCCCTTCCGTCTTCAAGAGAGCGAGAGTTGCACCCCTTCTGAAAAAACCTACACTCGATCCCTCCGATGTCAACAACTACAGACCAGTATCCCTTCTTTCTTTTCTCTCCAAAACTCTTGAACGTGCCGTCCTTGGCCAGCTCTCCCGCTATCTCTCTCAGAATGACCTTCTTGATCCAAATCAGTCAGGTTTCAAGACTAGTCATTCAACTGAGACTGCTCTTCTCTGTATCACGGAGGCGCTCCGCACTGCTAAAGCTAACTCTCTCTCCTCTGCTCTCATCCTTCTAGACCTATCGGCTGCCTTCGATACTGTGAACCATCAGATCCTCCTCTCCACCCTCTCCGAATTGGGCATCTCCGGCGCGGCCCACGCTTGGATTGCGTCCTACCTGACAGGTCGCTCCTACCAGGTGGCATGGCGAGAATCTGTCTCCTCACCATGCGCTCTCACCACTGGTGTCCCCAGGGCTCTGTTCTAGGCCCTCTCCTATTCTCGCTATACACCAAGTCACTTGGCTCTGTCATAACCTCACATGGTCTCTCCTATCATTGCTATGCAGACGACACACAATTAATCTTCTCCTTTCCCCTTCTGATGACCAGGTGGCGAATCGCATCTCTGCATGTCTGGCAGACATATCAGTGTGGATGACGGATCACCACCTCAAGCTGAACCTCGGCAAGACGGAGCTGCTCTTCCTCCCGGGGAAGGACTGCCCGTTCCATGATCTCGCCATCACGGTTGACAACTCCATTGTGTCCTCCTCCCAGAGCGCTAAGAACCTTGGCGTGATCCTGGACAACACCCTGTCGTTCTCAACTAACATCAAGGCGGTGGCCCGTTCCTGTAGGTTCATGCTCTACAACATCCGCAGAGTACGACCCTGCCTCACACAGGAAGCGGCGCAGGTCCTAATCCAGGCACTTGTCATCTCCCGTCTGGATTACTGCAACTCGCTGTTGGCTGGGCTCCCTGCCTGTGCCATTAAACCCCTACAACTCATCCAGAACGCCGCAGCCCGTTTGGTGTTCAACCTTCCCAAGTTCTCTCACGTCACCCCGCTCCTCCGCTCTCTCCACTGGCTTCCAGTTGAAGCTCGCATCCCCTACAAGACCATGGTGCTTGCCTACGGAGCTGTGAGGGGAACGGCACCTCAGTACCTCCAGGCTCTGATCAGGCCCTACACCCAAACAAGGACACTGCGTTCATCCACCTCTGGCCTGCTCGCCTCCCTACCACTGAGGAAGTACAGTTCCCGCTCAGCCCAGTCAAAACTGTTCGCTGCTCTGGCTCCCCAATGGTGGAACACACTCCCTCACGACGCCAGGACAGCGGAGTCAATCACCACCTTCCGGAGACACCTGAAACCCCACCTCTTTAAGGAATACCTAGGATAGGATAAAGTAATCCTTCTCACCCCCCTTAAAAGATTTAGATGCACTATTGTAAAGTGGCTGTTCCACTGGATGTCATAAGGTGAATGCACCAATTTGTAAGTCGCTCTGGATAAGAGCGTCTGCTAAATGACTTAAATGTAAATGTAAATGTAAATGTATGATTATCAGTCTATACTGAATTACAGCAGAGCATTTAAATGCCTTATGCAGTATCACTATCATAAAGACCATCTAGCTTGCTGTATGACAGACAGGGGAGAGCTCAGCTGGATTCTCATATTGCACACCAACCCAAAACAGCTGTATAAAGATAGAGAATAACACTGTCTTCCTCCCCAGGCTGGTCTGTCTATCCATCTGAAAAGTTAGACTGATGAGGTGGGATGTGTGGGTGCGTGTGTGTGTGTATGTGTGTATGTATCTTGTTGAACAGTTTCTGAGTCTCTAATGGGGTTATATACTGTAGGTCTGTTCTGTTTCTTCTGTCTCTGCTGCTAGACCCCTCAGGGTTCAGGGTTCAGGGTTCAGGGCTCAGGGTTCAGGGCTTAGGGCTCTGGGCTCAGGGCTCAGGGTTCAGGGCTCAGGGTTCAGGGCTCAGGGTTCAGGGCTTAGGGCTCAGGGCTCAGCGCTCAGGGCTCAGGGCTCAGGGCTCAGGGCTCTGGGCTCAGGGTTCAGGGCTCAGGGCTCTGGGCTCTGGGCTCAGGGCTCAGGGCTCAGGGCTCAGGGATTAGGGCTCAGGGCTCAGGGCTCAGGGTTCAGGGCTCAGGGCTCAGGGCTCAGGGCTCAGGGCTCAGGGCTCAGGGCTCAGGGCTCAGGGCTCAGGGCTCAGGGCTCTGGGCTCTGGGCTCTGGGCTCAGTACAGATAATACCAGGGAATAGACTGTTCCATCTCCTCCAGGGGAGATTATATAAGACTAGTGCACGGTGTCCATGGTGACAGCAGCAGCACAGCCGATCCCTTTGTTCAGGGTTTAACTGCTTCTGTCTGTCTCGCTCTGTTGAGTCGGTCTGATCTATAATTAGCACCAGCTGGGGGGAAAAACACGCTGTTTTCATAGCAGGGAGAGTCCTGAGTCACTTATCCTTTTGGGTAATATGACACAGTTTTTTTCTCATTCATGGGGAAACACTGATTGTAGTAATTGGAGATGTGGTTGGTGCAGCTGCTAGCTGTATTATCTTTTGCTTGGACATACTCTTGGTTTCTGTATTATCCCACTGGGCACAGATGTCAATTCATCTCTTCCATGTCGGTTCAACGTAATTCCATTCAAATGATGTGGGAACATCATTGATTCAACCAGTGTGTGCTCAGCGGGATTTTCTTTATCAATACGCTATTTTTAGTCCATGCAGCGCTTTTGATATAGTTTTGATGGTCACATGTTTTTTTATTTTTTATTACGTTATCAATACTCTATTTTTAGGCCTTTAACATGTCAATATCCTGTATTATTCTTTGCCCCTGCAGCTCTTCTGTTGAAGACACCTTTTGTTTTTGATGTTCCCTGCAGGCACCTTATACAACCCTTTTATCTGCAGTAATAATGATTGTTGGACTCTGGGCTCCCACATCATTTGACTTATGCTGTTTCTATGATTTCCCAGAGGGGCACCACAGCCGGTTACTATACGCCTGTGTAATGGGCCGGGACATTAGAGACTGTCAGACTACTGATATAAAGCTACTGCTGGCAGCAGGCTACTAAAACAACGCTTGCCTATTATTTGCTGGATGTGGGACACTTTCAAATCACAATAAAATGCCACGACAGCACACAACACACCTCTATGAGAATTCACCATGATAAAAAAAACATACTGTCCTGTTTGTAATAGTCTCTGTACTATGACCAGCTGGGGCTCTGGCTGCAGCCACTGAATGATACAATGACTGGTGCCTGAATACTGAACCTGTAGGCTTGGGATCCTATCAACTGAGAGGTTACTGGTCCCTGAATACTGAACCTGTAGGCTTGGGATCCTATCGACTGAGAGGTTACTGGTGCCTGACTACTGAACCTGTAGGCTTGGGATCCTATCGACTGAGAGGTTACTGGTGCCTGACTACTGAACCTGTAGGCTTGGGATCCTATCGACTGAGAGGTTACTGGTCCCTGACTACTGAACCTGTAGGCTTGGGATCCTATCGACTGAGAGGTTACTGGTGCCTGACTACTGAACCTGTAGGCTTGGGATCCTATCGACTGAGAGGTTACTGGTCCCTGACTACTGAACCTGTAGGCTTGGGATCCTATCGACTGAGAGGTTACTGGTGCCTGACTACTGAACCTGTAGGCTTGGGATCCTATCGACTGAGAGGTTACTGGTCCCTGACTACTGAACCTGTAGGCTTGGGATCCTATTGACTGAGAGGTTTCTGGTCCCTGACTACTGAACCTGTAGGCTTGGGATCCTATCGACTGAGAGGTTACTGGTGCCTGACTACTGAACCTGTAGGCTTGGGATCCTATTGACTGAGAGGTTACTGGTCCCTGACTACTGAACCTGTAGGCTTGGGATCCTATTGACTGAGAGGTTACTGGTCCCTGACTACTGAACCTGTAGGCTTGGGATCCTATCGACTGAGAGGTTACTGGTCCCTGACTACTGAACCTGTAGGCTTGGGATCCTATCGACTGAGAGGTTACTGGTGCCTGACTACTGAACCTGTAGGCTTGGGATCCTATCGACTGAGAGGTTACTGGTGCCTGACTACTGAACCTGTAGGCTTGGGATCCTATTGACTGAGAGGTTACTGGTCCCTGACTACTGAACTGGTCCCTGACTGAACCTGTAGGCTTGGGATCCTATCGACTGAGAGGTTACTGGTGCCTGACTACTGAACCTGTAGGCTTGGGATCCGATCGACTGAGAGGTTACTGGTGCCTGACTACTGAACCTGTAGGCTTGGGATCCTATTGACTGAGAGGTTACTGGTCCCTGACTACTGAACCTGTAGGCTTGGGATCCTATCGACTGAGAGGTTACTGGTGCCTGACTACTGAACCTGTAGGCTTGGGATCCTATCGACTGAGAGGTTACTGGTCCCTGACTACTGAACCTGTAGGCTTGGGATCCTATCGACTGAGAGGTTACTGGTCCCTGACTACTGAACCTGTAGGCTTGGGATCCTATCGACTGAGAGACTACTTGTCCATGAGTTTAAATTGTGATGGCTGATCTTCTTTGTCTTTTGGATGCAACACCAGGCACTGACAGGACTGTGTGTGTGTGTGTGTGTGTGTGTGTGTGTGTGTGTGTGTGTGTGTGTGTGTGTGTGTGTGCGTGCGTGCGTGCGTGCATGACTACTGAACCTGTAGGCTTGGGCGTGCGTGCGTGCGTGCGTGCGTGCGTGCCTGTCTGTCTGTCTGTCTGTCTGTCTGTCTGTCTGTCTGTCTGTCTGTCTGTCTGTCTGTCTGTCTGTCTGTCTGTCTGTCTGTCTGTGTGTCTGTCTATCTTCCTGACTGCCTAGTTTGTCTGAGAGGTCGCTCTCAAGGCCGCTAGAGCACAGCGGGACGTTAGCAACAGTATCCAAGGCAACAGCAGTCGCTAGCGACCCCGAATTAACACTTTGTTTACAGGTAACGAGACCAAGCTATGCAAAGAAGTGTTTTCCTAATATTTGTTGTTTTTACATGTTGATTGTCTATGTCTGCCTAGAAAAAAAGGATTTTGAAACATTACAAAGATTGGATAAATAGATCATAGGTCCTGCACAGCATCTGCCATCTGCATTTTCCAAATACAGTGTGTTTACAGTTTTTCTCAATTGCTAAAACACCATTTCTGAAACCTTGCTACATTTCCTGAGAACGTGAAACACAAAACTTCATCTTCAAGCACTATTTACATAACCTCTGACTCCTCTTGCAAAATGAAATTTTCGCCTCAAAACAGTTTTACCTGTGTTCAAAATCAAACATTGCTCTCAAATCATAAACAAAGTGATCAAAATAATATATACTCTCAAGCAGTCAGTAAACAATACACCGAAAAATAGAAAACACATTGTTCAAAACATACAATTCTCAGGGAGAAGTACATTTTTAATCTAAAAAAATATTCATATTTTTCCATCATTGTCTTTTGATGAACGAAAACATGTTCTATCATAGTAGCTCAAAATTGATCAGAAATTACTACTCTGCTTTGCTCTTTGCAGTTTTGTTTTCTGTTCTTCCTCCTCCTTGTACCCCTATTTTTACAGTACTGTACCCTGCATCTCACAAACTTGTCATTTGTCTCTGTGATACTGTAATTCTTGTTCTTTGTTGATATGAACCTGCAACCAGTCAAATTCTATTGAGCAGTCAGTACTGTTAATAAATGGAAAGCACAATGTTCAGGGCCATACAATTCATCCATTGTACAGTATACAGCCTACAATGCACTGTACTACAGTATCCATTCTCAGACTTTCTCCTTCCCACCTTCAACAACCTGTTTGCTCTCTGAACTGGCTTATATTGGTTGTGTCGCATCATTTGAAACAGGTTGAATCAATTTTGAGTGGTTCTGTTCAATCAATTATGTTACCTATTTGTATGTGATTGTTGCCACTTGTGTTTACCAGTATGGATGACATGTGCATTAGAGTGCAGAAAGTGTTTTGAGAATGAGAATGTGTTTAGAGTTTTGCTGAGAAGTCAAAGTGAGACTGCAAATTGTGTTTTACCATGTGAAATGGTTTAAGGTATTGACAACTGACTGCATAATTATCTAAATTAGTCTTTGTTCAGCCAATGGGTTTTAGTGTTTTAGCAATTGTGAGAAACTGTAAAACAACATGCCTATTTACATATTCATGTTCTGGTCAGTTAAGGCTGGTGGGTGGAGCTATTGGAGGATGGGCTCATTGTAATGGCTGTAATGGAATTATTTGGAACAATATCAAACACATCAAACCACATGTTTGACTCCTGTCCATTCATTCTATTCTGGCCATTACAATGGGCCCATCCTCCTATAGCTCCTCTCACCAGCCTCCACTGGTACTGGTAAAAGATTGAAGGCCATAGTATTCTCTCACATTCATTAGGCACAGTTCAAGCTTAACGATAACCCTCACGTCGCCTACTGATGACATCAACAGCCCTGGACGGTGACCTCTCAAGATGATGAATCACTTTCTAACGCGACCTTGAGATGGGAGACTGCAGCACGTCCACCATTTTACAACCAATAGTTCCTCCCTCCTCCTGTCTGCCATCAGGTGATACATAACATGTGGGTTAAAGCTACAATTTAAGGAATTTTTCAGTAACAGTCGTATTCCTTGCCTTGATTCCGTAATGTGTTTTTATACGGCCCATTGAAGTAGTGGTGGGCGGGAGAGACTGTGTGTGACTGCCAATTGTTGTGTGTGTGTGTGTGTGTGTGTGTGTGTGTGTGTGTGTGTGTGTGTGTGTGTGTGTGTGTGTGTGTGTGTGTGTGTGTGTGTGTGTGTGTGTGTGTGTGTGTGTGTGTGTGTGTGTGTGTGTGTGCCTGTGTGTGCATTAGCTTCCATGCGCACATTTGTGTGTGTGTGTGCTGCGTTTATGAGTCTGTGGGTGGATTAAGTGACAGGTAAGCCTGTGAGAGAGTGTGATGAATGGGTCTACTCCCACAGGGATAAGGAGCAGCCGAGGTCAGAGCTGTGGGTGATTTCATTTCATTAGAATAGGCTGCAGGCTGATATCATACTGTTGCTATAGGAAATATATATATATAGAATGTAATGGTAATGTATCGTAATTGTTGTTTTCAGTGGGCCCATGGGTTCAGGGATTTTGACTTACTCTCCATACTTGTCACAGTAAGTAGTGACTGATGAAGTAATGAGATGATTTATGGGAGTGTGTGTGTATGGATGTGTGTGATGTGTGCGTATGTGAATATGTGCATCTGTGTGTGTGACTCTGCATCTGTCCGTGCTGTGCTACAAGCTCTCAAAGTCACACGTCAAAATTACACGTTCATCCATGTTTCTCAAACGTCAAATTTCGAAGTGTTCAAGGCATTAACTCTGAATGGTTATGGTAAGGGGTTTGGGATAGGCTTAAAACAAAAAAACAAAAAAATGATATCGCTGGATTCGAACATGCAACGCTTGGTGCCCATCCGCCAACCCCATCAACAAAACTGAAACCTACTTGAAGGCATCAGTGCTCACTGTTACCCCTAGTGGCTGGTTTCCACGTCATCTCCCGACTTCCTCAGACATGGATGGACGTCGAATACTGACTTGTATCACGAATTACCTGCCTGGTACCATGATGACTCACTCCTTCTCCCGTTCTCCCACAGAGGGGTGATTGCATTGATCCGAGGCACTGATGGCCAGATGAAGTTTATGGCCTCCCTCGTTCCCCCAGCCCCAGTCAACTGTGTGTGTGTGTGTGTGTGTGTGTGTGTGTGTGTGTGTGTGTGTGTGTGTGTGTGTGTGTGTGTGTGTGTGTGTGTGTGTGTGTGTGTGTGTGTGTGTGTGTGTGTGTGTGTGTGGTTTATGACGTCCTTCGCTCCGCAGCCACAGTCCCCGGCCTGATTGTAATTTCCCTGTCCACCGCCAACAGAGAGGAGATTGAGACTCATCGCCATGACTCCGGAAAGATAAAACATGTTTATTTTTCAGAACATCCCTCACAGAGAGAGAGGGAGGACGAGGAGGGAGGGAGAGAGATAAAGAGAACAGGGGTGAAACAGGGAGAGAGAGACCCTGATAGAGATAGAGAGAGAAGTTGAGAGAGATAGGAACGGAGAAAGAGAGAGAATGTTTCCTCAAAACAGATGCCATTGCCTGACAAGCTGACTAGTCATGATTACCTTAGTCATTCCTCTCTCTGTTCACGTAGTTCGTTGTAGAGGTATTTTAGAACATATGCCGCTATCACGCTATGGAGCTACTGGGGTTATCCGGTGTTTGTCCCTACTGAAGCATATCCAATACACTCCAACTAAGTCATTTAAGTGAATCATTTCCACTGTAAGGAAAACATTATGCTTGACACAGTGTGCCAACTGCATGTTCGCAACATGCTGACGCAAGCAGGACATTAGCCATCAGCACGCTACCCTGGCCTTGTGTGATTGTGATTGTTTCTTGCATTGGCCTCTGAGCCATCCACTCTTTTTATTTTTTCATTTTACCTTTATTTAACCAGGCAAGTCAGTTAAGAACAAATTCTTATTTTCAATGACGGCCTAGGAACAGTGGGTTAACTGCCTGTTCAGGGGCAGAACGACAGATTTGTACCTTGTCAGCTCGGGGGTTTGAACTTGCATCCTTCCGGTTACTAGTCCAACGCTCTAACCACAAGGCTACAGCATTTGTTTCACTCTTTAAAATACATATATGGCAACATCTCTGAATGATCTGATGCAGGGTTGTTAAGTTGGGACCTGGGTAACAAGGTAAGAAAGGCATAGCTCCGATGCAGGATGGTCTGATCTGATGCAGGGCTGTTAAGTTGGGACCTGCGTAACAAGGTAAGAAAGGCATAGTTCCGATGCAGGATGGTCTGATCTGATGCAAGGTTGTTTAGTTGGGACCTGCGTAACAAGGTAAGAAAGGCGTAGCTCCGATGCAGGATGGTCTGATCTGATGCAGGGTTGTTAAGTTGGGACCTGGGTAACAAGGTAAGAAAGGCATAGCTCCGATGCAGGATGGTCTGATCTGATGCAGGGCTGTTAAGTTGGGACCTGCGTAACAAGGTAAGAAAGGCATAGCTCCGATGCAGGATGGTCTGATCTGATGCAGGGTTGTTGAGTTGGGACCTGGGTAACAAGGTAAGAAAGGCGTAGCTCCGATGCAGGATGGTCTGATCTGATGCAGGGCTGTTAAGTTGGGACCTGCGTAACAAGGTAAGAAAGGCGTAGCTCCGATGCAGGATGGTCTGATCTGATGCAGGGCTGTTAAGTTGGGACCTGCGTAACAAGGTAAGAAAGGCATAGCTCCGATGCAGGATGGTCTGATCTGATGCAGGGCTGTTAAGTTGGGACCTGCGTAACAAGGTAAGAAAGGCGTAGCTCCGATGCAGGATGGTCTGATCTGATGCAGGGCTGTTAAGTTGGGACCTGCGTAACAAGGTTAAAAGGCATAGCTCCGATGCAGGATGGTCTGATCTGATGCAGGGCTGTTAAGTTGGGACCTGGGTAACAAGGTAAGAAAGGCATAGCTCCGATGCAGGATGGTCTGATCTGATGCAGGGTTGTTAAGTTGGGACCTGCGTAACAAGGTAAGAAAGGCGTAGCTCCGATGCAGGATGGTCTGATCTGATGCAGGGCTGTTAAGTTGGGACCTGGGTAACAAGGTAAGAAAGGCGTATCTCCGATGCAGGATGGTCTGATCTGATGCAGGGTTGTTAAGTTGGGACCTGGGTAACAAGGTAAGAAAGGCATAGCTCCGATGCAGGATGGTCTGATCTGATGCAGGGCTGTTAAGTTGGGACCTGGGTAACAAGGTAAGAAAGGCGTAGCTCCGATGCAGGATGGTCTGATCTGATGCAGGGTTGTTAAGTTGGGACCTGGGTAACAAGGTAAGAAAGGCATAGCTCCGATGCAGGATGGTCTGATCTGATGCAGGGTTGTTAAGTTGGGACCTGGGTAACAAGGTAAGAAAGGCGTAGCTCCGATGCAGGATGGTCTGATCTGATGCAGGGCTGTTAAGTTGGGACCTGGGTAACAAGGTAAGAAAGGCATAGCTCCGATGCAGGATGGTCGGATCTGATGCAGGGCTGTTAAGTTGGGACCTGCGTAACAAGGTAAGAAAGGCGTAGCTCCGATGCAGGATGGTCTGATCTGATGCAGGGCTGTTAAGTTGGGACCTGCGTAACAAGGTAAGAAAGGCGTAGCTCCGATGCAGGATGGTCTGATCTGATGCAGGGTTGTTAAGTTGGGACCTGCGTAACAAGGTTAAAAGGCATAGCTCCGATGCAGGACGGTCTGATCTGATGCAGGGCTGTTTCATAACAGGGCTTTTACATGGCGTGCCACTGTGTGAGCCTCTCTCTAGACCTTCCACTCGGCAGCATTGCAGGGGTATAAATCTTTGAAGGACTGCAGAGTGCGTCACACACACAGAACCGCCCAGCCCAATCTGGCCCGGCCCACAGGCCCAAGGCTGCAGGGGGAGTGGGGCTTACAGGGGGTCCATGGACGCCCAAGGCCTGGGTGTTGGAAGGGTTTTGTGTGTGTGTGTGTGTGTGTGTGTGTGTGTGTGTGTGTGTGTGTGTGTGTGTGTGTGTGTGTGTGTGTGTGTGTGTGTGTGTGTGTGTGTGTGTGTGTGTGTATGAGGTAGGTAGAGGAAGAGATACAAAGGTCAACACGGCAGACAATCTATAAAGGTGTCTCTCTCCCGTGACCCTGGAGACTACAGCCATAACCAAAAGGTCAAGGTGGTTGTGCCCTTATTGTCTCAGCATCACTTCTTTACACAGAGATGTTCAAGCAAGTACAACAACTGTCATTCATTTCCCACCTGACAGATGGAGGGGCGGGACATTCAAAATTAAATGAACCTCTTTTGTTCTTTATTCATGAGTTTATTTGTGAGTTGTTCAATGATCATTCTTACATTCTTACATTCCTACCTACCTCTTTCATCATTAACAGAATGAACAAAAGTGCTCTAGCTGGAAAGGGAACTGCGAGAGTGAATGGGCCTACTAATGTAGTTATCTATTGCACATTCAACTTCTAATGAACAATCTAGGCTTTGATAGAATCATTAACACATGTAACGCTAGATGAATCACAGAAGATGCTCACTTAAAGTTAAGAATAATTGATTCATCAAAACTGAGATCCTGCATATTTCTTAGATTAATTTACCTAGCATGACCAAGAGTGGAAAACCACTTTCCATCATACAACTGTTAATCTTCGGAATAAGATTAGAATCTCATTAGTAAATGGGATTACATGTTTTCTTCATAGATGTATTAAACCACACTTGATTGGTCCATTACCACCATAATGACTGCATTGCCTCTTAAAAATGACTACTTTATCGTAGGATCCACCCATTCGTCGATGTATGATGTCATTTAGCTTGGTTGAGATCTCCCGTGACTGAGTGCACATAAGAAACATTGCTGTAAAAGGTTGAGTTTGGGTTTAATGTGTCAGAAGTCAAATAGTTAGTGCACTCCACTGGGCACACATTGGCTGAATCCACGTTGTTTCCACGTCATTTCAATGAAATTACATTGAACCGACGTGGAATAGACGTGGAATTGTGCCCAGTTTGGTATGCTCGCTCACCCCACGAAGCAAGTCCTTTAAACACCCATCAGAAAGACACAACAAGCCCAGAGATACGGTCTTAATATCTTAAGTCTTTATTGGTGTGTGCCATATATCAGCAGTAAGGTACAGAGTCAGAGCGTAGCCCACCAACCTACATTCAGATACTAAGCGTTGACATGTTTTCAGTTATTCAGTTCAGCATGGTAGCTGTTGCTCTTAACGCTAGAGGAAGATGGTTGAGAATAAAACATCCTAAACATAACCACACGTAGACGCACATGAATCCCGACTTCCACTTAAGTCCCATTTCCACTTGCGTTGATATCTATGGGAGGCTAAGTGGAGGTTTAACTTGAAGTGCAAGTCAGGACCCATTCAGTTAGAGAGCGGCTGGTGTTTTAAGGCATTTTGACAACACTCTAGCATTCATTCCGTGTTTTGTTTTGTATTGTTTTTGTCGGTTTCTGGTTTTGCGTGGCAACGGGTATTCAAAAACAGCTCTATTTTGTACACGAAAAGTTGTTTTTGCCGCACATGCATTTTAGAAAAGTTTGGCAGTGCTGCAGTAGCAGTAGTGAGGTTTGTTGTAGAGGCTTGTTGCAATGGTATTGAGACACCTGTGACCCTCTTGATTACGTTGAAGTTATAGCTATTCTAAACTTATACATGTGGTTGTGTACAAGGCTACTTGTATCTGTACTTGTACTTGCACTCGTATTTGTACTTGTCGATGTAGCTGTGCTTGTACTTGCAACCAGTTTTCCTTTGTAAATTTCCTTTACATTGGAGCTCAAGAATTACGGAAACGGTAGGCCAAACTTTCTGATTTTCCCAACCTGATTCCCCACTATGAGTTACCCCTAGGAAACTGTCCACATATACAAACACATACAACTCCAGACACTCAGACACTTAGTAACGCAAGCCTCGTGTAAAACAACGGCAAACACATCTCCACCAATCAACAGCTTTCTGTAGTCTGTTGTACAATCAGTGGTTTCCATTCGCAGGGTGAGAGAGTGCAGCCAGTCAGGGCTTAGAGGGCCGTGACAGACAGTCAGACAGACATAGATACAGAGGTAGCCTAGTTCCAGATTTGTTTGTGCTCTCTTGGCAACTCTCTGTCAATGAGAGACAATGAGCTGGCAACATAGCAGAAATAAACTGGCACTCAAGCTAAGATACAGAGGTAAGTTCACATAAGTAGTTGTGTTGAAACCTGGCAGTGCACAAGAAAGAAACCAAAGGGCTGCCTAGTTTCTTTACATACAGATTTCTATTGGTGAGATCATTCATGATCATTCACAACAGACATAATAATTCCGTCATGGCCGTATTTTTCAGAGGTCATGGTGCTTTAAAAGCATCATGGTCCGGTTCATTTTACTGGACTATTGGCTTGTTTTTGTTTACTTGTTTGTTTGGCTTGTTAGTTGTTGTGTTCCTAGGGCGTAGTGTCGTGATGTGGTACTGTTCAGAGGCTGGACGTCGCTGTTAATTCAAACGGGCTTCAGGAGTCCGCAATGGAACGTGGGAGTTTATGCATAGCATTCTGTCTGTCACACCCTATTGGACCATGTAGAAGCCCATGCATTCGTTCTAAAACGTCATTCTCTACCTACGCATTTTCTATTTGATTGATTGAGCCTGTCGTGAGAAAGAGAATTTCTCTCTCTCTCTCTGTTTCATTTCCTTTCTCCCTGTTTCTCAGAGTCCCACACCTCCTACTTTTCTTTCTACTTCTCCCATTGCCCCTTTTCTTGTAACCAGTCATGGCCTGCACAAACTGATCGTCAGTACAAATTAAATCCCATCTAGATCGATACATAAGTGCCCTGAATATGACCCTCGTCATGACGGACATCCTCATCATTAGAACCAAGCAGTGAGGCTGAGGACAATGTCAGCAGCGTGTGCCGAAGTCACATCCTGTCTAAATGATGGCATTCATCTCAAGTCTAGCTTACTGGCCAACTAAGCACGTACAACCTCATGTTCTAAAACAAGTGTTGTGTACATGGCGATGTAAAGCACTGGCAATGAAGTGTGGAACCTAGCCTCCCATTGTTTTCCTACTATACGTTATGAGTATGTGAAAATTAAGTATGGCCCTCTAACAATCTGTCATCATGCAAGCTTGAGATATGCTACATACATCATGCAAATAACAGTTTGATTATTAGCTAGTTTCACTTTCAGGCTGAGATTTCCGGTGGTCTATTCAAACAACAATCAGCGCTGATACTAAAAGGGCATTATCATCATTTTCACAATTTCACTGAATTAGTCCAACCTCATAGTGTGTAAACATTTAATAAACACCGGAAAATAAGTTTCTGACTGGACTGGGCCTTTATAGAAGTTAGAGTAATTGTCATGAGGTGCAACCTTGAAGAGTAATTACGTGTTTGATGGAACCGTTGATGGTTGAGATCTGGTTCTGGTGTAGAAGGGGTCGTGGTTTAAACAGCTACGCGCTGTTGTCATGCAGATTTGAGTGGACCAGGATCACAAGGCAGATGCTATTGACAGTGACGAGGCCAGGGTACGAACAAGCCTTTTAGATATACTCTGATTTTGTTACTCGTGATGCTTTGTCTGGGAATTTTTTTATTTATTTTTTATCTATATTGCTTTGAAACTCAGAGTTCGCAATATTGTCTGCGTTGTAGATAAGGCAAAAATGTCTCAGCAAGATCACAGATCTTTTTGGTTTTCTGCTGAGTTTGAATAACTGTGTGCTCCTTTAACAACTTGGTCGATCTCTAGCTCTCACCCCTGTACCATACACGTGCTTTCCTTCATATTGTAGTATGTGGATGTAGTAGACGTATTAACAACAGTTAACAAGCTGATATGTTTTGGATTTTTGTTTTCCGTGCACAAATTCAAACTCTCACACACACATACACACACCCCTCCCCCTATGGAATGTGTATAGAGAATATTATCATAGGCGGTGGCAGTAGTGCATGATTATTTCTTGAACTGAATGACATCTATCACAGCTCGGTGCCAAACTAGCCTGGCGTCCCAAACTGATTTAGCTGTGTTTCACTGCTGTTTCTAGTGAGTGCAGGGTTCAGTCTGGTTAAACCAGGCTAGTGCCATACAATAGCGCGAGCCTAAAGTGAGAGTAATCTGTTGGGAGTATTGTACTGAACTGTATGTTCCTATCACCACAATAACCTACGTGTCTCCTGATAGGGCCAGAAGTGTGCCTGTAACTACTTTGTTATTGTCATAGTAAGAGAGTAGAGTGGAGAGAAGTACCGTGATTGGTTGTTGGATAGTGGTAGGTTACACAGTAGTAGTAGTAGAGTCTAAACTATAACGGATTCCTCTCTGAGAATACCCCTGTGAAGGGGGAGAGGGGGATGGGGAGTAGGAGGGAGGGGATGGAAGGTGTAAGGGTAAACCTAAGGGAAGGGGAGAGTCTAGTTTTTCTGGTTGGCGTCGCTGGACCCCTTCTGGTCTCCGTCGTTGGACCCCTTGCCAGACTTGCTCTGCCCATCCTCCTGGTCCTTTCCCTCGTCCTTCTGGGATCCTCCAGAGATGGTGGTGTACCTGGTGGTCTGGTTGTAGCTGCCCATGCTGGGCAAGTCCACGTCGCCGGAGGAGGTCATGTCGGAGGACCTCATGTTGGAGGACCTCATCCCGAAGGACCTCATCTCGGAGGACCTCATGTTCATGCTGGGGCTGGAGTAGGTGATGCCTGTGCTGATGCGGGTCTCTTCCCCTTCCAGGAGTTTCCTGAGGAGAGGGGGGGAGTGTTGGGGTGGGAGTGTGACGGAGGGAGGGAGGGATGGGGGGAGAAGAAAGCAGGGGAAGAGGGAAGAGGGAGAGGAAGAAGAGATGTAGAGAAAGCGATAGCGGGAGGGGAGGAAGGGAGAGAGATAGGGTTGGTTAAATACAGGTTAAAATATAAACAAGTCATGTGACCTGCCCATGCTACCCCAGGAGAGTAATGCTAAGTCACCTCAGGGTGTGTGGCTAATGACTTCTAAATCTATGTCATTGATTGATCAGGATCTTTAAGGTGATGCTGATCAAGTGTTGGTCATGCAGATATTGAGGCATGACATTTTCAAGCTTAATAAATCTACTGTAACTATATGAAAGCTAGGATGTCCATTTTTACGTTACAGTAATACATCATTGTGATGTTGTGATTACAATGATGAGTGTTATGAATACAATCTATGTAAAATGTATGCATGACTGTAAGTTGCTTTGGGTAAAAGCATCTGCTAAATTGCATATATTATATTATTATATATGATCATATTAAGTACCTGTACGCAGCAATTTCAATATCCAGCGCCATCTTGACATTCAGCAGGTCCTGGTACTCCCGCAGGTGACGAGCCATCTCGCTCTTAGTGGTCCTCAGGTCATTGTCCATCTCGGCCATGTTGTCCTGGTAACATATTGAAGTAGAAAACAAATTGTGAAACAGTGGCAACCCTAAAAGTGAATTGTGTTGATATAGGCTATGTTTTAATATAGCCTACCTTTCTTCTGAGAGTTGGTGGTCTGACTCAAGAAAATAACGATAACAATAAGATTATAAATTCGATTTTAAATAATCAAGAACATGCAGCTCTCCAGAGAATATTTCATCACTATGTACAGAGACGCACTAACGCCAAATAAAATACGGTTATAAGAGAGCAGTCAATGAGTTTCTCAGTTACTAAGTACAACACAAAGCAGTTACAATGAGAGGCGCGTGCGTAATTTAAAATTAGAACAGTGGTTTTCAACTTCCAAACTAAAAAAAAAGATAAAAGACGCTTTCAACCGCAGCCCGATAACCGGTGACAGAGCGTCTTATCACGCCACCGGAATAGTTTCAGCACTGTGGAGAGTGAACAGCTCCTATTGTCATCTCAACACTTTTATTTGACAGCTCTCGTGTTGTTCATTTTAGTAAAACAATTGAATAGCTCTAAAATAATGTTATAAAGATAAATTCCCCACTTTTATTAGAACATAAATTGTGATGTTCTTTTAATCAGAATTGTTTTGTTTTTTGCACATGGTTATATGCTATATATTTCCAAACTAAACAGTTCTTTATCTCTTGCTTTATCCTGGACATGTTTGTAAACAAACTGCAAGAAAGATAAGCTCACATTTGAGCTTTAAAAATGTATTTAAAGTATACAAATAATTTCTTACCTGGTACTGGCCAATCTCCTGGTTGTGCCTCTCCTCCATCTCGTTGAGCTGCCTTTCCAGGGACTCATTGGTTCCCCTCTGGCTCTCGATCTCGATGGTCTTGGACTGGAGCTGCCTCCTGAACTCGTTGAGTTCCTCCCGGCTGGCGCGCATCGCCTCCTGGCTGCGGGTGGCCTGCTCACTGAGGTCAACAAACTTCGACTTGTACCACTCCTCGGCGGACTGGAGGTTCTTGGAGGCCATGGACTCGTACTGGCCTCGGATCTCCTTCAGGGCAGAGGTGAGGTCAGGTTTGGAGACCTCCATCTCCACGGACACCTGGGCGGCTTGGATCATGTTCATGAGCTCGGCCACCTCCTCCTCGTGCACCTTCCTCATGAAGTTGATCTCGTCAAGGAGGGATTCTACCTTCTTCTCCAGGTCTAATCGCACCATGGTGGCGTCGTCCACGTCCTTCTTGAACGCCTTGAGGGTCTGCTCGGCTTCCTCCCGCAGGCGGTACTCGTCATCATATTTGCAGCGGAGCTTCTGCAGGTCCTCCTCGATGTTGTCACGCTCGATGAGGATCTGGGACTTCTCGCCGTTCACCTCATCCAGCTGGGAGCGCAGCTCGCGGATCTCCTGCTGGTACAGGTCCGCCAGGCGCGAGGGCTCCGTCTGCCTCTGACGCAGGGTCACCAGCTCGGTCTCGAGCACCTTGTTCTGCTGTTCCAAGTTGCGAACCTTGTCGATGAACATGGCAAAGCGGTCATTGAGCCCCATCATCTGCTCCTTCTCGTTGGTGCGGATGATTTTGAACTCATTGTTGAGCACCGTGCTCTGGGCGAAATCCAACTTCTCCGTCGGCATGGGCATCTGCGAGTAGGACCGGCCAGAGGACCTCTTCTGGTGGAAAGAGGAGCCCAGGTTAGAGCCCATGCTCCGGGACTGAGAGTGGGACCGGTAACCGCCGCTGCGTAAAGAGGCATTGCTCATCCGGGAAGGAGAGCTGGAGTAACGGGGAGACTCCCCGAAAATCTTTCGGTAGGAAGAGGCGGAATTGAAGTCAGATCCGTAGCTCATCTTGGCGAGTGATGAAAGGGAGCAGAGCAGGAGGCGCGTCTCCTTTTTATAGGGGGACCTTCCAACGATCAATAATTAAAGCCGGTTTATGGCAACCTCTAGCCTGCCCAACTGGCCACTGCAGATTTCCCAGGTAAAACAACCTCATCAAATACCTTAAATATACTGAGTCATTGATTATAAGCACTTTTAAATGGTTAATAACCACATTTATATTTTATATCACATCTAAGGAACCGCACCCATTTTGGACGCTAGAGTCGGTAGATGGAACTGTCCGTTTTGGCGCAGTGCTGATTTCAGCAAGAAATACTGTATCTCGTTTTAACCACTCACCTCTGAGGAGACTGGACACATTGTAATAAACTATATTTAATGTGGTTCTAAACCTATGCAATTTTCATTCTCAGTACTATTGGATTTAGGATGCGTTTTTAGGCTTCCTAACACATTTATTCCGTTGCCTAAAACCGGTAGTAATGCTGAAATGTATATTATTTTAGAAGGTGAACCTGAAGTGTTGCCATTTGTGAGCTACTCCTCCCATTACAGAAAGTAATATGTGTCCTTCTACATAATTTGACACTACAATTAGGAACCAAGAAATATGAAGCGTCTTGTTTTTAGTCAATAGACCTACATCAGATATTGTCCTGCAGAGGATTCAGCACATTTCTGACATATGGCTAGATTTCGTTTGTAAATATCCCTGTATCATCCTTCGTCATCATGCAGCTTTCCAAAATCAGACCTCTCTCCACACCTCCCATGGAAATAGTTGTGTGACGCTGCCCTCTGTTGACGCAACTCATACTGCATGGCACCAGAGTTTGGAATGGGACACATGCAGCAAAATACAAGACTAGGTGCATGTGGCTAGATGGATGGATGGATGTAGACAGTGTTGGGTTTATATAGCCTCGTATTCTAAATTGCTTTAGCAGATATTTATATCTTTAAATATGACATGAGATGGATGATAGACAGATTCTAATGCCCCGTCGGCAGATTATTCACCGATCTACTATTGGGTCAATCATACGCTATGGCATTATTACTGTACATGGATGGCTTGGTAACCTGACGGTGCAGCTCACTGTTACATGGTTTGGTAACCTGACGGTGCAGTTCACTGGTACATGGTTTGGTAACCTGACGGTGCAGCTGAAAGTCCAAATCTTGAGACTGACTAAGACTGACTTACTCCTGAGACTGACTACTTACTGGAGCCTATTCATCAAAATAATAGAGAATAGAGAAATAATTTGCCTAATAGAAAAAGTATGAATTGTCAATAGATTGATTTGGAAAAACAAATCAAAGTTTGCAATAGTGTTTGCAGTAAAACTTGTGAAATTACGAAATCACAACTGTATTTTTATTCTAAATACATTTAGTGAATGAAAGGAATTGCAACAGTAGTCTCATTGATGGCCCATTGTTGATATCAGAATTGTATTGAGCCTAAAATCATCACATTTCAATAATACAATTTATGTCCCTCCCCCTTACAGCAGAAAACACCGCCCACTGCCTCCGGAACAATCCAGTCAGTAGAGAGCTTTTCCAAGAAATTGCAAAAGAATCATATCTCCACGGACTGTGTGTGCATAACGTATCTACTTGTTCTTCTGCGAGTGCATTTCAGATACTTTTTTCGATTTTGTTCCACGTTGATCGTGTATGAAGCGCATGCTCAGATTACCAAACGGTGCAGTTTTTGCTTTATCGAGGAATACAGAGGTGAGTGTATGTAAAGTTGGTCACAGAACACCCGTTTTTGTTCTATTCTACTATAGACAGTCTGCCACTTTGGCTTTTCCGTGAAGGGGGAGCAGATGTGAATGGTTGTTTTGTAACCTGCTAGCTAGCTAGCTTAGCATAATGCTAATAAATGCGACAAAATAGTTCAATTGTGGCTTAGCTAACGTCCATTTTGTAAATTGCCTAACGTTAGTATTTAATGCTAAACTCCATAATCAGCTGTTAGCTGGCAAGGTAGCTATAACTAGCTAACCCCCTTGGCGACCTGCAAGCAAAGAAAATGTGATTTGACAGAGACCATTGTTTGTGCCGGCAAGATAAGCGCATAATGACAAGCCCTGCGCGAGCTGAGCCTATAATTAAAAGGTAGCTACAGTATATATTCAGGCTAACAATGAGCTAAACCTAGTTATTAAATATGCGATATATAACTTTTTTGGGGCCACCAAACCAAATTCACATAGAAATACAGGTTATAGATATTTTATTATTGAAAGCAAGTCTAAGAAGCAGCAGACCTGTTCTATGTGCACTTTTTCTATGCTTCCCGTTCTTAAGTTTTTGTTTTTTATACCAGCTTCAAACACAATATTTTAGTTTATGGAAATATATTAAATGGTACAATGGTTCTCTACATAATGACGGGTTGTTTTGTCACGAACTGAGGTGAAATATTAGCAAGTGATTTATGAATATTGCACCTTTTTAAAGCACATACCTAGCTACTGAATTTAAAATGTGACCTAGCTAACTAATGTATCACTTTTTGTTGGCCACAAAATTGCTGTTAGTTACCATGTTAGCTAGCGAAGCACAGCTGCGTATTGCTTGCTACTCAAATGGAGTAGTTACTGCTAGTTTACTTAACATTCTTTTTACCTTGTTGATTTGCCCATTTTTTTTTTTTAGCAAACGTGAAAAGTAGTTAGCTGCTACATAACGTTAGCTATCTATTTGTTTAATCAAAAACAGATCTGGCATGGGTCATCATCAGCCAATCAGGCATTGACTGGTCTGACGAGGCAGGTCCAGTGTTCCCTGTAGGACCTTGGACCAAGTCTGAACACTGTATAATTTTTGAGGATAAACATATTAACTTGGTCTTTGATTGTATAGTCCATTACAAAATGTTAAATAAATCTTTACTCTGCATATCTTCACTGGTTTGTCAAGGAGCATAAGGCTGGAATAGGCAAACTTTTATCTATGCCAAAAATGCCAAGGGCTGTCCTTGGCCTCCTTAGAAAACTTGCTCAGTTGAGTAGTTCACACTGTGATGTCACTTTGCCTGAACCCAGTTTCAGAGCCTCTCATCAGATGTCATTTTCCTGAGCACAGCTGAGTGAGGAGACTCATGGTTGCTGGGGATAAGTCTTTCCCTCACCCTTAGCCAGCAGATCTGACCCGCTTGCTTACAGCTTATACTAGTTGGACAGCATTCCTGTGTATATTAAGACACCGTGGAGCCGGCGTGAGGTATTGCTCAGAAAACGTACCTCAATCCAAGGATGAGAAATGTGTTGTACTCCTGAGTTGTCCCAATATCTCAACTGTCACACCATGAGAAGATTGAACGACTGCTAAAAACGAGTAGTCTTCTCAAATCAAATCAAATCAAATGTCAAATCAAATTTAATTTGTCACATACACATGGTTAGCAGATGTTAAATGCGAGTGTAGCGAAATGCTTGTGCTTCTAGTTCCGACAATGCAGTGATAACCAACAAGTAATCTAACTAACAATTCCAAAACTACTGTCTTATACACAGTGTAAGGGGATAAGGAACCTGTACATAAGGATATATGAATGAGTGATGGTACAGAGCAGCATACAGTAGATGGTATCGAGTACAGTATATACATATGAGATGAGTGTGTAGACAAAGTAAACAAAGTGGCATAGTTAAAGTGGCTAGTGATACATGTGTTACATAAGGATGCAGTCGATGATGTAGAGTACAGTATATACATATGCATATGAGATGAATAATGTAGGGTAAGTAACATTATATAAGGTAGCATTGTTTAAAGTGGCTAGTGATATATTTACATAATTCCCATCAATTCCCATTATTAAAATGGCTGGAGTTGGGTCAGTGTCAATGACAGTGTGTTGGCAGCAGCCACTCAATGTTAGTGGTGGCTGTTTAACAGTCTGATGGCCTTGAGATAGAAGCTGTTTTTCAGTCTCTCGGTCCCAGCTTTGATGCACCTGTACTGACCTCGCCTTCTGGATGATAGCGGGGTGAACAGGCAGTGGTTCGGGTGGTTGATGTCCTTGATGATCTTTATGGCCTTCCTGTAACAACGGGTGGTGTAGGTGTCCTGGAGGGCAGGTAGTTTGCCCCCGGTGATGCGTTGTGCAGTCCTCACTACCCTCTGGAGAGCCTTACGGTTGAGGGCGGAGCAGTTGCCGTACCAGGCGGTGATACAGCCCGCCAGGATGCTCTCGATTGTGCATCTGTAGAAGTTTGTGAGTGCTTTTGGTGACAAGCCGAATTTCTTCAGCCTCCTGAGGTTGAATAGGCGCTGCTGCGCCTTCTTCACGACGCTGTCAGTGTGAGTGGACCAATTCAGTTTGTCTGTGATGTGTATGCCGAGGAACTTAAAACTAGCTACCCTCTCCACTACTGTTCCATCGATGTGGATAGGGGGTGTTCCCTCTGCTGTTTCCTGAAGTCCACAATCATCTCCTTAGTTTTGTTGACGTTGAGTGTGAGGTTATTTTCCTGACACCACACTCCGAGGGCCCTCACCTCCTCCCTGTAGGCCGTCTCGTCGTTGTTGGTAATCAAGCCTACCACTGTTGTGTCGTCCGCAAACTTGATGATTGAGTTGGAGGCGTGCGTGGCCACGCAGTCGTGGGTGAACAGGGAGTACAGGAGAGGGCTCAGAACGCACCCTTGTGGGGCCCCGTGTTGAGGATCAGCGGGGAGGAGATGTTGTTGCCTACCCTCACCACCTGGGGGCAGCCCGTCAGGAAGTCCAGTACCCAGTGGCACAGGGGGCGGGGTCGAGACCCAGGGTCTCGAGCTTGATGACGAGCTTGGAGGGTACTATGGTGTTGAATGCCGAGCTGTAGTCGATGAACAGCATTCTCACATAGGTATTCCTCTTGTCCAGGTGGGTTAGGGCAGTGTGCAGTGTGGTTGAGATTGCATCGTCTGTGGACCTATTTGGGCGGTAAGCAAATTGGAGTGGGTCTAGGGTGTCAGGTAGGGTGGAGGTGATATGGTCCTTGACTAGTCTCTCAAAGCACTCGGTGTAACAGTTGGGATAACGGGACAATTCAAAGTACAACACATTTCTCATCCCTGGATTGAGGTACATTTCCCGAGCCTTATCTCACACCGGCACACAGTGTCTTTTAATATACACAGGAATTCTATACAACCCTAGTGCTGCTGTAAGCAAGGTCAGATCTGCTGGCTACCTCAACCCTTCAACTCCTCAAGGTTTTCTCGCTTGTTTGTGTATTGTGTCATTTGCGAGTTGTGTGACAAAGAAAAGCTGACCTCAGCTTTTTTTCTCCTGCTCACTTCTCTAGTCTCCTGGGTGATAGAGAAGGCAGTTAATGTATAAAAAAAACCCGGTCCTTCTCTGGAGAGACCGCTAAAAACATAAATCTTTCCCCTGAGAATTTTACGCTGCTAAACACTCAACAGATGTGAATGCTGGCACTGAAGGCTCTATTCATTTCTGTTTTTATCATAATAAAAACAATAATGTGTTACTGTCTACTGTACAGCTCAATTTCCTCTTACGTGTGCTCGATTTAATCTAACCTGCCCTAACTCCTTGTCCCTCAAACGGAGTAGCACAGAAGAAGTGAGTGACTCCTTTTGATTTCTTCCACCTGGGTGGCCGGCCGTTTGTCATTAGCCACAGTCAGGATGAGGACAGTAATTAGTCTTCCATTCAGTCTTATTGCATAGAAATTGCCTGCAAACTGCAAAGTGTGAACATTGACAACACACACTGTTCGATTTCTTTAGTCGTCAAGAGTGACTCAAACTAGGGATGTGTCCCGAGCGGCACCCTGTACACTAAATCTGGAATAGGGTGCCATTGGGCACACCGACTTGGCAAAGTGTATTTTAGGGATTTGATAAGATTATTGTGGTTCTTTGTGTTCTGTCATTGACATAACAAACAGCTGGTGTGACTGGAGGACTAGGTTCTCCCCGCCCGGCGGCTCTCCCTGCCTTAGAACTACATAATTAGTCCAAATGCAGCTGTTTTTCAGGCAGTGGCTTGCAACGGTGGCTCGTTCATACAGGTTTCGCAGAGCGAGTGTAGTGAACTCTTTGAGAGTTCATACTCCTCCTGTTTGAAGATTTGAAAGATATTTGACGCTAAATAGATAAGCCTTATAATGTTCAGTTAGGCCTATGCTCAAAGCGCAAGAAGAGGAAACTGCAGAATCATGTCAAGGTGAATTTCTCTTTTCTCCCTCTAGATTGACTTTCAGAGGATTTTAAAGGTATAAATATGACCACTTCATGGAGCGACAGACTGCAGAACTATGCAGACCTTCCAGCCAACATGGACGGGCTGGCCATGAAGAAGTACCGCAGAGAGGCTTACCATAGGTATGGATGGACACTGTCAGTGACATTAGTTACCACAGTTATTGATACTCTCAGGGGTGACATGTAGGTATGTATGTACAGTGGGGAGAACAAGTATCTGATACACTGCCGCTTTTGCAGGTTTTCCCACTTACAAAGCATCTAGAGGTCTGTAATTTTTATCATATGTACACTTCAACTGTGAGAGACTGAATCTAAAACAAAAATCCCAAAAATCACATTGTATGATTAAGTAATTAGCATTTTATTGCATGACATAAGTATTTGATACATCAGAAAAGCATAACTTAATATTTGGTACAGAAAACTTTGTTTGCAATTACAGAGATCATACGTTTCCTGTAGTTCTTGACCAGGTTTGCACCCACTGCAGCAGGGATTTTAGCCCACTCCTCCATACAGACCTTCTCCAGATCCTTCAGGTTTTGGGGCTGTCGCTGGGCAATACGGACTTTCAGCTCCCTCCCAAAGATTTTCTATTGGGTTCAGGTCTAGAGACTGGCTAGGCCACTCCAGGACCTTGAGATGCTTCTTACGGAGCCACTCCTTAGTTGCCCTTGTTGTGTGTTTCGGGTCGTTGTCATGCTGGAAGACCAGGCCACGACCCATCTTCAATGCTCTTACTGAGGGAAGGAGGTTGTTGGCCAAGATCTCGCGATAGATGGCCCCATCCATCCTCCCCTCAATACGGTGTAGTCGTCCTGTCCCATTTGCAGAAAAGTATCCCCAAAGAATGATGTTTCCACCTTCATGCTTCACGGTTGGGATGGTGTTCTTGGGGTTGTACTCATCCTTCTTCTTCCTCCAAACACGGCGAGCGGAGTTTAGACCAAAAAGCTCTATTTTTGTCTCATCAGACCACATGACCGTCTCCCATTTCTCCTCTGGATCATCCAGATGGTCATTGGCAAACTTCAGACGGGCCTGGACATGCGCTGGCTTGAGCAAGGGCACCTTGTGTGCGCTGCAGGATTTTAATCCATGACGGCGTAGGTTGATACTAATGGTTTTCTTTGAGACTGTGGTCCCAACTCTCTTCAGGTCATTGACCAGGTAGTTCTGGGCTGATCTCTCACATTCCTCATGATCATTGATGCCCCATGAGGTGAGATTTTGCATTGAGCCACAGACCGAGGGTGATTGACCGTCATCTTGAACTTCTTCCATTTTCTAATAATTGCGCCAACAGTTGTTGCCTTCTCACCAAGCTGCTTGCCTATTGTCCTGTAGTCCATCCCAGCCTTGTGCAGGTCTACAATTTTATCCCTGATGTCCTTACACAGCTCTCTGGTCTTGGCCATTGTGGAGAGGTTGGAGTCTGTTTAATTGAGTGTGTGGACAGGTGTCTTTTATACAGGTAACGAGTTAAAACAGGTGCAGTTAATACAGGTAATGAGTGGAAAACAGGAGGGCTTCTTAAAGAAAAACTAACAGGTCTGTGAGAGCCGGAATTCGTACTGGTTGGTAGGTGATCAAATACTTATGTCATGCAATAAAATGCAAATTAATTACTTAAAAATCATACAATGTGATTTTCTGGATTTTTGTTTTAGATTCAGTCTCTCACAGTTGAATTGTACCTATGATAAAATTACAGACCTCTACATGCTTTGTAAGTAGGAATACCTGCAAAATCGTCAGTGTATCAAATACTTGTTCTCCCCACTGTATGTACAGTGGGGCAAAAAAGTATTTAGTCAGCCAACAATGGTGCAAGTTCTCCCACTTGAAAAGATGAGAGAGGCCTGTAATTTTCATCATAGGTACACTTCAACTATGACAGACAAAATGAGAAAAACATTCCAGAAAATCACTTTGTAGGATTTTTAATGAATTTATTTGCAAAATATGGTGCGTAAAAACTTTTGTTATTGACCAAATACTTAATCTCAATACTTTGTTATATACCCTTTGTTGGCAATGACCGAGGTCAAACATTTTCTGTAAGTCTTCTTCACAAGGTTTTCACACACTGTTGCTGGTATTTTGGCCCATTCCTCCATGCAGATCTCCTCTAGCGCAGTGATGTTTTGGGGCTGTTGCTGGGCAACACAGACTTTCAACTCCCTCCAAAGATTTTCTATGGGGTTGAGATCTGGAGACTGGCTAGGCCACTCCAGGACCTTGAAATGCTTCTTACGAAGAAGCCACTCCTTCGTTGCCCGGGCGGTGTGTTTGGGATCATTGTCATGCTGAAAGACCCAGCCACGTTTCATCTTCAATGCCCTTGCTGATTGAAGGAGGTTTTCACTCAAAATCTCACGATACATGGCCCCATTCATTCTTTCATTTACACGGATCAGTCGTCCTGGTCCCTTTGCAGAAAAACATCCCCAAAGCATGATGTTTCCACCCCCATGCTTCACAGTAGGTATGGTGTTGTTTGGATGCAACTCCGCATTCTTTGTCCTCCAAACACGACGAGTTGAGTTTTTACCAAAAAGTTATATTTTGGTTTCATCTGACCATATGACATTCTCCCAATCTTCTTCTGGATCATCCAAATGCTCTCTAGCAAACTTCAGACGGGCCTGGCTTAAGCAGGGGGACATGTCTGGCACTGCAGGATTTGAGTCCCTGGCGGCGTAGTGTGTTGCTGATAGTAGGCTTTGTTACTCTGGTCCCAGCTCTCTGCAGGTCATTCACTAGGTCTCCCCGTGTGGTTCTGGGATTTTTGCTCACCGTTCTTGTGATCATTTTGACCCCACGGGGTGAGATCTTGCGTGGAGCCCCAGATCGAGGGAGATTATCAGTGGTCTTGTATGTCTTCCATTTCCTAATAATTGCTCCCACAGTTGATTTCTTCAAACCAAGCTGCTTACCTATTGCAGATTCAGTCTTCCCAGCCTGGAGCAGGTGTACAATTTTGTTTCTGGTGTCCTTTGACAGCTCTTTGGTCTTGGCCATAGTGGAGTTTGGAGTGTGACTGTTTGAGGTTGTGGACAGGTGTCTTTTATACTGATAACAAGTCCAAACAGGTACCATTAATACAGGTCAACGAGTGGAGGACAGAGGAGCCTCTTAAAGAAGAAGTTACAGGCCTGTGAGAGCCAGAAATCTTGCTTGTTTGTAGGTTACCAAATACTTATTTTCCACCATAATTTGCAAATAAATTCATTAAAAAATCCTACAATGTGATTTTTTTTTCTTCTAATTTTGTCTATCATAGTTGAAGTGTACCTATGATGAAAATTACAGGCCTCTCATCTTTTTAAGTGTGAGAACTTGCACAATTGGTGGCTGACTAAATACTTTCCCCCCCCCACTGTATGTATGTACGTATGTACAGTACTCGTCAAAAGTTTGGACACACCTACTCATTAAAGGGTTTTTATTTATTTGGACTATTTTCTACATTGTAGAATAATAGTAAAAACATCAAAACACATGGAATCATGTAGTAACCAAAAAAGTGTTAAACACTCTTGGCATTCTCTCAACCAGCTTCACCTGGAATGCTTTTCCAACAGTCTTGAAGGAGTTCCCACATATGCTGAGCAGTTGTTTGCAGCTTTTCCTTCACTCTGCAGTCCAACCCACCCTAAATCATCTCACCCTAAATCATGAGGTCAGGTGGTCTAATGTCCATTGCTCGTGTTTCTTGGCCCAAGCAAGTCTCTTCTTCTTTGTAAGTCGCTCTGGATAAGAGCGTCTGCTAAATGACTTAAATGTAAATGTAAATGTTAGTGGTTTCTTTGCAGCAATTCGACCATGAAGGCCTGATTCACTCAGTCTCCTCTGAACAGTTGATGTTGAGATGTGTCTGTTACTTGAACTCTGTGGTGCAATCTGAGGTGCAGTTAGTTGCTGATTTCTGAGGCTGGTAACTCTAATGAACTTATCCTCTGACTGGTTGAGAGAATGCCAAGAGTGTGCAAAACTGTCATCAAGGCAAAGGGTGGCTACTTTGAAGACTCTCAAATATGAAATATATTTTGATTTAACACTTTTTTTGGTTGCTACATGATTCCATATGTTTTTTCATAGTTTTGATGTCTTCACTATTATTCTACAATTTAGAAAATAGTTAACATAAAGAAAAACCCCTGAATGAGTATTTTGTGTCCAAACTTTTGACTGGTACTCTGGATGGATGGATGGATGGATGGACACTGGGAAGATAGCCTAGCGGTTAAGCGCTGTGGGCCAGGAATCGATAGGTTGTTGGTTCAAATCCTCAAGCCGACTAGGTGAAAAATCTGTCGAGACACTTAACCCTAATTGCGCCTGTAAGTCGCTGTGGATAAGATTGTCTGCTAAATGACTAACATGTAAATGATGTACAATAAGATTCAGTTATATTAACCTACTGTACTGTATGTAGCCGTGTATTGTGTGTCACTGTTTTCTTTAGTCATTAGTCTACCACAGATAATTACAGCAGCAACATATGACAGGACGCTATGATACTACTCGTCCCAACCCTCTGTTTGTAAATGTCTTTCAACGTCAACTTTCCACTTAGCCTAATTCTCAGTTCACACCATCATAACCACTCAGTATGTCTTGTTAAATGGCTGTGGATTTGAATGTGGTGTAGTTGTAGGTTATTCTTTGGTCCAAAATCTTGCGACAACCTGTCAGCCATGTAGCGTATATTACAGAGTCCTTGTGTACTAGTTTGTTTTACACCCGTTCAGTGTAAAACCAAGTCTCTGTGGATTTCATTTAGCACTTCCTGTCTGAAGCGTCTTCCTCTGAACTTCATGACTGTTATGCCAACATCCTGTTCAACTGAAACACACGTATTTTCTCAATACTGACATGTCATTTGTGATGTGTTGGAGGTGGGGAATATGGCAAAAAAAATCCATATTGCGATAAATTGCCTGAATTGAGGCGAGAACGATAAGTTTACAACATGAATGTACACCACAGGTTTTTAAAATGAGCCTTTAAAATACTAGTACCTGTTTGATGGTTGTAGCCATCAATTGTCATTAACAAACATCCATATTATATTAGCAAACTTATTTCATTTCAAACTTCACATTCCTCTACTATAGGCTACTTATCGTAATGGAAGATGTCAGCAAAATGTCTATCGATCATTTTCGGTTCATCATCCCAGCTCTAGTGTGTGTGTGTGTGTGTGTGTGTGTGTGGTCCTACACTAGCTGTGTGCAGCAGTCAAATAACCTCTCTATGTCCTGACTCGATAAACTAGTCCTCTAATTCGTTAAATATAGGCTAAAGTGGTGCCCAGTCGTAAAATAAGTTACAATGGTTTGACAGTCACTTACATTTATAACTGAAAATGGGGACCCTAAAATAGATGAGCCCTAAATTCATTGTATCTCATGACAGGAAAGAAGCCTTTGGCCGTGCATGCTGGTTAGCTGGCCTTAACGGTAGACAATGGCAGTGGGCAGGAATGCCGGCTCCACGTGAGTGAGATAAACAGCCGCTTGTGCAACGTTTAACTTCACCAAAGAGACGTTGTGTGTGTGCGGCTTAATTGCAGTTATTTCATACAGTTACATAACCTATAGACATTACAGCGCCACTAAAGCTGTCACTGTGTCGCTGTTGGTTCTGAGTTCACTGGCACTCTGGCATCTGTAAGGAAGTCTGTAAGCCAAGTCCCTCAACAACAACAGCATTGAACTTTTACTACCTGGTTGTTTTGAGGGGCTGATGCATTTATGTACATTTAACAATATTTTTTTTGTTGAAATGTCAGGCTTAGTTTAACAAACTTTGCAGATTCAAAAATATCAGCAACCTTTACAGAAAGAATATCTTTGCTGAAAGACTGATGAAACCATACAATGAAACAATCCACTCAGTCAGTAAGGCGAACACCATTTGTTAGTCTCACAGAGAAGGGTCTGTTAGACCTAGATAAACTCTCATGTTAGGTTCAATGTACTGTTTCCATAAGATAAGGGTACTGGTGGTACACAAATCTGTCTGATTGTCACACACTGTGGTCTGCCTAAACTAGGGATTCACTGTTAGATATAGACTACATAGAAATAGAATCACTGTGCTCTGAGGTGCTTTACCCATTCTAGTAAATCTATTTCTACGTCGCCTGCACCTAAAAGTTAATCCCTCAGTCAGACCACAGTGGGGACAACCAGACAATCAGGTAATGGTATGCTAGTACGGGAGGCCGGCCCACACATTCAGTCTATTTGAGGCCCAGTCATCAGGTCAAAGTGGGCTGTCCCCCACCGTCACGCTTTGTCAATAGTAGGGAAATGAGTACTCGCAACATTTATGACTCCCACTCACGTTCACCTCTGTGCTAATGGCCCCAGAACATCTTGGTCTATTTGCAGAAGGAGGGCCTGAACTGTACACCTAGAGTTTGACCGTTTAACCTGTTCATAGGGGGACTGGAACAAGGAGAACCCCCAGTAATCTACCCATTACTTCAAGACCCCGATTTGTACTCAATGGTGAGAATACAGTAGGTCCTTCTTAGGCCTACTCACATTCCAGACGATTGTTATCAGTTAGCCTAGAGGGACCTCGGCTGTAAGCTACAGCTTAGTGTCAGTAGTAGGTCTACCTCACATTCAGTGCACTGACATTGTAATCGTATCATCCATATTAGGGATTGTAAGCATCAGATAATTGGCTATTTCTGATGAAATTCTTCTGAGTTAAAGCAGTGAATGGTGTTACGTTCTCCTTATTCCTGATGGATAGCATAGCCCCTATTCACAAACTGTCTCAGAGTTAGGAGCGCAGATCTAGGATCAGGTGCCTCCGGTCCATACAATCACATTCATTATCATCTAAAAGGCCAAACTGATCCTAGTACACGATGACTATTTGCGAATACAGGCTTGAGCCTTAGTACTGTACAGTAGCCTAGCTCCAGTGGCTTAGGGCCTGGGAGGCACTGAGTTTGTTGCTGTTTCCACCTGATGGATTGTTCTGGATGTTTTTGAGGGCTACAGCAAACGGCAACTCTCCCCAACCAACAACACTAGTGACAAACGGGCACCACAAACAACAACAACAATAACAGAGAATGATGCAGAATGGCAACAATAATTTTTGCAACAAGTCAGAAATTGAATGGCAAGGAAGCAAAGAGAGTGGGCTCTTTTTGTTTCTGGGCTGGAGTTGGAATAGCATTATGTAAGCGGGCTAGGCCAGAGCGCAGGCTAGTACACTTTTAGTCACGACACAGAATGCATCGTATGTCTGCCGCCGGGCTTAACTCGCAGTGGAAGCTGGTTCATTATGGAGCTGCAGCAAGGTAATGACAAAATATTGGATCATTTATGAATGTATTATGGTCTATTTCCTAGGACGGTGACGATGGCAGTATCATAATAGCTGTGTTCAAATACCCATACTAACATACTGTATACTACATACTTAATGAGTGTATATACTGCATACTATTAGTTAATTTTAGTATACTGTAAAAGAACTGTATCCTTTCAGTTGAGTGTACTAGTGCTTTGCCTGTCCACCGGAAGTTGATTCTGTTGCTATGCAACCTCTTTCTAGCTTGTTAGCATAACAAATGACGAGCTAGACCTTTTTACAATCTTCAATCTGGAGCGTTTGTAAATTCAGAGCGTTCAGGGCGCACACACTGGACTCTGGTCGAGGAGTAGGGTTGATCTGAGCGTTCTGACCTCACAACGGCAGTCAAGCACCCAAGCTAACTGGCTAACGTTGGCTAGCTTGTTAGCTACTTCCAGACACAAATGAGAGAGCACCTCTCTGACCATTTTACTCGCCCAAGCAGAGCTGGTTATCCAGAGCGTTGGTGACTGTAACTGTGCTGCTGGCAACATTTTAATTACGCTTTTTTTAAAGCCAACGTTTGACACCGGCCATATTCAATGGGTGTTGAGCGTTCAGAAATTCGTCAGTTCTTCTGCGCTCTGTCACACTCAGACTAGAGTGCTCTGAAATTGGAGAAGATAGCCAGAATTAGCAATGCCCGTTGAGAATGCAAAATGACTAAACCACATAGCTAAGAATGAAGTGAATAATCATGTCAATAAACATTGAGTAGTTAGTTATATAGCATATAGTTAATATACTGCCTGGCAAATTCGATATGTTAGTAGCCAACTAACTTTAGGACTGTAGCTAGCTTGCATACTGCTGTGATGATATGCAGTTCGTAAGGTTAGCTAACTGTCAGCCAACATAACATGTAATGTAACTTATTTCAAAAGTCATTACTTTATTACATTGCTCAACATTTTCTTAACGGTTGTCTCAATTAGTTAAAGCAATTAGTATCTTTTCTCATTGGACTTTAGCTGCATATTTTCCACCATTTTTTTTTTTTTCAAATCTGAAAACGTTGTGAAGCCACGCCCATTTTGCATTATGGGCCCTAAAAGCACGGAAATTGTGTCCACTGCTTGTATACTTAGTATTTTGGCGAATTTAGTACGACTTCCAGAACTTTTGGCATACTAACTATATCCATACTATGACCAATAAGCATACTACATACTCTATTTAAGTCACAAATTGTACATTAGTGTGGTTAGTGTGAGTATTCGATCATAGTGAATATGTTTTCCATGGTAAAAATGAAAACACAAAGCAGACAATTCTTTGCTCCTTTAAAAACCTGCTGTATTTAAAATAGGGTTTTATAGCTTGGAAAATATATAAATGTGACTTGATGACAACATAATGATGTCTGTTACTAACAATAGGACTTTTTTGTAAAGATTATTATTATTATTTTGCCATGATACTAACTGGTATCGTCCCGGACCTACTACTTCCCGGAATAGGAAAAGGGTGGTGTTGGGGTAGTGTTGTGGAAATGAATATTGTGTCAGATGTGGATTGACTGTTTCGGATGAAAGAAAAACCGGTTTGTGGAATGCCTGTCAACATGTTTTCAACCTCATTAACAGATATGTAGTTGTTGAACTGGATTGACTAGTTGTATAAAACATATTTTTTTAAATGGCTAGCTTAATTATGTTGATTTGTGTGTGAAAACATCTGGAGACCTTTTTTGAATACCAACATATTTATTTAAAAAAATGCGAAATTCTATGTGTAGCCCTAACTTTTTTTACAAGTTACTTTGCAGTATAAGTTGTTTTGTGGTAGTTTGTTCAAAAGCTGTAGGTAGCAGGCTTGGCTGCACTAACACAGAAAAGCCTAGAACCAGAAGAACAGAGATCTCTCTGACAGGAGCTTCCTGGCCTGGCCTGCCACTGGAGCTGCCTGGCCTGGCCTGCCACAGGAGCTGCCTGGCCTGGCCTGCCACAGGAGCTGCCTGGCCTGGCCTGCCACTGGAGTTGGCTGGATCAGAAAGTGTCAGGCAGGATATGCCAACAATGCCGACCACTCCGGCCATGCAGACCCCCCCTACCGTGCCTTTAGATTTAACACTGGGGACAGTTGAGCTAGTTGAGGTGCCACTGTAAACATGCTGTCTATGCAGAATGGAGAGTCATGTTCATTAGGTACCAAACTGACTGATACAGGGATGGTACGTGTCCAATAAGAAACGCTCATTTTGTTGTCCATTGCAAAATGTTTTGCTATAGTGTGCACTTGTGAACCTACCCTGTAGGAAGCAATGCACTGTCTAAGGGCTAATAATGCCTTTTAAAAGGTTAAAAAGCTCAGACAGCGAGTCTAGCTGTCTAATACTCAAATTCCTATGTTTTTAAGACATGTGGGAACGTGCCTTGTAAGGCTAGGGAAAATAGGAGCTTACTGACTTCATTATCTGTGCCAGATTGTTTCTAATATCTGTTTCGAGGCCATGCATATCAATTGTAGACGTTTGTTAGGCTATATTTCAAAATGAGAACCACGTCAGCCATCACTAGATGGCTAACATATGATTTAATCGCAAAAATACCTCTGCTCATTCCTCTTATGTGAGAGGCAATTTATCCTAATGTTCTCCTTGCACACAGAGGTAGAACTCTCTTGTATGTCTCTCAAAATCACTCTGAATCACATTCTGATTCTATCCTTCTGTTTCCTCCCTTTTTTGTTTTTTAGAGTTTTTGTAAACAGAAGCTTGGCCATGGAGAAGATTAAATGCTTTGGCTTCGATATGGATTACACTCTAGCCGGTAAGTGCACTACAGTCGCTGCCCTGGCCGTCAATACTTCTTTACTGTGTGTGTGTGGGCGCCCTCAGCCCACCGTCACTACTTTACAATGTAGGCTCAACTCTAGTTTGGTTGGCATAGCAACTAGTCGTCGGCCATATTGATTTCTCCTTCAGTGTTTGTTGACAAAGTACACCGGGTCAGAACAGGGGCTCACGTGTCATTCGATAAGCCCAGACCAGACTCACTGGGGACTAGGGGTGGTGGGTAGAAGGGCAGGGGAGGTGTAGGTTTCTTGGGGTACAGCGACGATGGAAAAAGGTGATGAGTTCTTCAGAAGGATACTGTAACGGAGGGAAATGCGTCAACTGAATCTGTATTGTTTTTAGACTCTTCCGTCATTGGAATTTGCAAACAACAAAACTCTGACCTCAAGTGAATGGCTAAGACTATCCTCACTTTCTAAATATTAACTAGTACAGTTTCTCTGTATTTGACTAAGCAATAGTAAAAAAAGTAGCAGTAATTCTCTAATAGTTTTCTAAGTGACAATAGGTTGTCTGTAATCCATTGACCTGACCGTCAACCACATGAAGGCTAACGTCAGTTAGGCGACATCTCTTGACACAATGTCTAGGTGATGGCGTTGACATGAGTCCGTGCCAGATTTGTAACTGCAAGGCGAACCAGAAACATAGATGAGGTTGTACCAGTGACGGGCAGGAGGCTGAGGTGTCGCTGTGTCGTGCTCTGGCCAGGGAGGCCACAGCCAGTTCCTGCGGTCGCAACTCGAGCATTGAGTGAAGCGATACAATAGCCCTGGCATCTTGTAAACATCATCACTTGGTTATGGACCGTCCCATATTTATTTTATAAAAAAAAAAAAATGTAACCAGGTAGGCTAGTTAGAACAAGTTCTCATTTGCAACTGCGACCTGTCCAAGATAAAGCATAGCAGTGTGAACAGACAACACAGAGTTACACATGGAGTAAACAATTAACAAGTCAATAACACAGTAGAAAAAAAAGAGAGTCTATATACATTGTGTGCAAAAGGCATGAGCAGGTAGGCGAATAATTACAATTTTGCAGATTAACACTGGAGTAATAAATGATCAGATGGTCATGTACAGGTTGAGATATTGGTGTGCAAAAGAGCAGAAAAATAAATAAATAAAAACAGTATGGGGATGAGGTAGGTAAAATTGGGTGGGCTATTTACCGATAGACTATGTACAGCTGATCGGTTAGCTGCTCAGATAGCAGATGTTTGAAGTTGGTAGGAGAGTTGGTAGGAGAGGGAGATAAAAGTCTCCAACTTCAGCGATTTTTGCAATTATAAAGAGGCTACATGTCAACAGTTGAGCGCCCGTAAATGCCCTCAGATGATGGAAATGGGATATGGGCCGTGTGTTTGCGGGTACAAGCGATCCCCTTTCCCTAGGGATGACCCCCTCCTCAAAGTCTCACACACACACTGTACTTCTAGATGAATTACCAACCCTCCACTTAGCTGAGTCACTGAAGCACATTTAGCTAGCTAGATAGCGTCTTGACCCATGTTGATAGGACTTGACGCCTGAGGAGTCAGACCCCTCACTTTGACGACTTCTCACGGCAGCAGGTAGGCTATACATTGGTTTCTGTTTCTAGTGAGGATTTAAGAAGAGGGCTGTTAGGAGTTTTGTTTTCATACAACATGGTTACATGTACAACAAATCCTCTGACTGTAAATAGACCATAACCGTACAGTCGTCCTATACGGTCGTATTAGGACCGTGATCTCTGGTCAGTGTTGAACCATGTTCCTCTATGATATATCGGCCTTCTGTCAATAGCTTTGTGTCAAACAGAGGAGATCAAATGTCCTCCCATCTGTCCATGTCACTACGATACAGTATTTCCACATCAAGACCACGATGCCTGATAAAAGCAAAGGGCATTAGTTGAACCATGCCCTTCGATGATAGGTCATCCGTTATTAACTGTGGTTTATATCAAAGGTCGTGAAATCATCCACTGATGACAGCTCTGTCTGGCCTAACACTGTCCCTGCCCACTCGCCTCTGGCACATTACCGTGGTAACGAGATGCCCCCGGCCACGCTGGCTGACACATCTGTCCTCGACGACTCGCTGTTCTGAAAACACAACATAGAGAGGCTTCGCTGTACTGTAGTTCAAATAACACACACATACACACACACTGTTCTGAAAACAACCTAGTGAGAGACTCCACTGTTCTGAAAACAACCTAGTGAGAGACTCCACTGTTCTGAAAACAACCTAGTGAGAGACTCCACTGTTCTGAAAACAACCTAGTGAGAGACTCCACTGAGAAGCTCAAAGTGGAGCCACACTGTCCACCTGTTAGTTCTATGGGGCACGGGGTTATCGTCCACTGTTCCATTGTAGTATGGTGATTAGCCTGAAAGCCATTCGTTTTGGAATAAGCTAGACTATGCTATGCTAACTCTTAGCCTTTGGCAGAGCGGAGCCCAAGCTACTAATTTATGTTATTTTGACATGGTGTTGCTGTCTAATAAAGATACTGCTGTCTGAGTGACAGCGATGTCTGGACCCACCTCCGATACAGCTAGATAATTACTTAGGCCTATAATTAGCAACCAGGAAGTTGTCCAGAAGACACTTCATATGTCATAAGCTATGGCTACGATCCATATGGCACCCTATTCCCAATACAGTACACTTCTTTTGACCTGGTGCCATAGGGCTGTGGTCAAAATTAGTGCACTTTATTGGGAATAGGGTGCCATTTGGGATGAAGGCTGTTTATGTATCTGTATATAGCACTGTCTAGTCCAATAGATTTACAGGTCTACAACCATGTTTTAGTTAAAGGGTAAAGTTGTTTACCCTTAGGTGAGGGGTAAGCTTACATTTGGAAAGAAATTGGCCCTGCAGGACTGTAAATTCTAGCCTGGTCACCTACTCACGCACGCACGCACGCACGCACACACACACACGGCTTAAGGGGAGTATAATTATCTGTCAACGTCTGCATCAGGAGAGGAAGATTTAATGGATCCCCAAGCTTAGTGTGTATGTGTTACCAGGCTATAATTGACTACTTTCCAGTGTCACTTTCATCCCAAATTTAAGGTATACCCCTCGCCTATGAGTAAACAAAACAACTATTTCAACTTACACATGGTCCCAGACCAGTAAATCTAATGGTCTAGACCAGGGATGGGCCACCGGCGGGCCACGGAACAATTTCACCCCCCATCTCTCAACTTACTGTTGAGAGATTTAGAATAATAGAACACACAAGGGTCAATTTTGAAATGTCAGGGATTTTTAAAAACATTTTTTATTGGTAAATTAGTCTGGCGTTCACCTATTTACACTTGTAGTAACCATGGCCAAATTAGCGACCGGGGTGGGGCCAGTTATCTTATTAAAAACGGCCTACTTTTCTGTTCGCCCCATGGAAAAATGTGTAGAATTGCAGAAATGTTTTGCTCGCAAGGTGGGGATGTGCAGACATACCCACTGCCCACTGCAACCCCTCATGATGAGTTCTGTTTTTCTGTGACCCCCAACCCCATCAACGTTTCCTATCCCTGGACTAGACTGTGCTATATATACAGACATAAATAGGCTGTGTGTGTTTCAGCTAAAGCTGTCTGAAGGTCACAGCAGTGGACAGTGCAGAGAGCGAGAGCGAGCAAACTCTGCTCATCGCCGGCCAACCAAAGAGAGAGCTGATCGGGAAGGTGGCAGAGGGGAAAATACTCTTAAAATAGGTTTCTTTGTAACAGCCACAGAGCTTAGGGAAATGGAGGCAGGGATGAGGGGAGGAAAGGTGGGAGGGGCTATTTGTATGGAGGAGTCTGGCCCAGAACTGTGCGACTCTTCGAGGCTGCAGCACTGGGCATGATGCCCACCACTCCTCTGCTTCGCTAGCTAGCCAGGGACACTGGAACACCACAGGGGATTTGAACTCACCAGAGAGCGAGGGAGAGAAAACACACAATTGGGCTAAGAAGCAAACACACAAATGGGTAAATGTGCACACACACATTACAACAAGATGGGTATTCACACTGCTCTTTCTCTCTCTCTCTCTGTCTGTCTGTCTGTCTGTGCACACGCTAACTCAGTAAGACACATTTTCCCAGGCCTATTCCTTCCACGTTTGGGGTCTCAGCGCTAGCTAGCCTATCCCCACATCGTCCTTCCTGCTCCCTCTAAGCATCAGCCAAGTCCTCCCCTCCTGCAGCCTGACTGGACCTCATGTGGAAAAACACCCTTTATATGAATACCATCTGACAGAGCCTTCTTCCAATGTCAGTTAGCATTCTCATCGGCTGATAGGCCCCTCTGGCCCAGGCCTGGACATTGTATCCCTCTCTACTTTTCCCCTTCACCCATGGCTTGGCTCGCCAGGCCTGGGGGATGTGTTCATTAGGCACCAAATGGCAGAAAACAGACAAACAGGGAGGGACTAAATGGACCTGCCCAATAAGAAAGGCTTATTATCCTTTTCTGTTGCACAACCTTGTAAACTGTTTTCTGTCACGTGCCCTAATGAACAGGGCCCTGGAGATGTCTGGTCGTTTGGTGTCTGAATGTCATCGTCTCCACCGGCCTCATTAGTATCAGAGTCCAGAGTTGAGCTATGGGTCCTGTTTCTCCACGGATTAGATCCTAGGTTATTCAGGCCCCTGCGCTCGGTGTGTGTGTGCCCGGGCGTGTGCGCGCATGCACTTTAGGGGGAGAGGGGCTAGGCTATGTTATTACCAACAGTATCCCAGATATCCTTACGGTTAGAGTTCTTTTTAAAATACCTGTCTCGCGTTGCATCACGTCACCATGTCACGTTGCAATAGCTTACGCGCTGTTGTCGAGTTGAATGGGTCCACATTGGCTGGTTGAGGATCAATGGGAGGCTGCAATTTACAGAGTGGTCCGTTCGCAAACAGGCCATTAGACTTGACTTCCTCCTACGTCCTTCTCCTAAATGTATGGTGTCAGTGTAATTACGTGCCTGTATAGGCATCGGGGAGTGCTGATGTGTGACTCTGTGTAGTCTACACCGGCTTGTGTTAAATGCTAACGTCTGTGTTTCTATTCTCCAGTGTACAAGTCTCCAGAGTATGAGTCCCTGGGCTTTGAGCTGACCGTGGAGCGCCTGGTCCACATCGGTTACCCCCAGGAGCTGCTCAGCTTCGTCTACGACCCCGCCTTCCCCACCAGGTGACCACACACACACACACACACACACACACACACACACACACACACACACAAGGGGACCACCAATCACATCATACCGTTAATGTTGTTGCCATGGTGATGGCGTTATACTGCTATATATTTATTTATTTTAACTGGAAAACGCTTTGATGTCAACGGGGCACCAGCTGTCCTTTGTTACCAGGTACCTATTACCTATCACATCATGGTTGCCATGTTGTTGCCATGGTGAGGATGTTTTAATGCTATTTTTATACCTGGCTGCGTGGGTTTCTAATTTGGTCCTGGTTGTAGCTAGGTAGATTGTCTGATGGGCTTTTAAAGATCATGTGTCAACCATTTGTAGATATTCTAACTGACTGAATGATGTTGTTTCTCTGTGTTTCTTCAGAGGCCTGGTGTTTGACACCCTGTATGGGAACCTGTTAAAGGTGGACGCCTACGGCAACATCCTGGTCTGTGTCCACGGCTTCAATTTCCTACGAGGGTAAATGGTGAACCCAACGCTCTCCTAACCTTCTCGCAGTGTCCTCCCTACGTCCCCTTGTCCCCGGATCATTGAGCAGGTTTTTGAAGGTTAGGTCCCGGTCTACCTGCCAAGAAATTCTCCTGACGTTGCATTTTGTTTTTCTCTTCTCTCCCCAGACCTGAAATACGGGAGCTATACCCGAACAAGTTCATCCAACGTGACGATACTGAACGTTTCTATATCCTCAACACTCTCTTCAACTTACCAGGTAGAAGGAGGAGAGATTCTGTCCATGCCAGAGCCATTCAATTATTTAAAAATGTGTTTATCTCCATCTAGATTCAACTGTCAATCATAAGAGGGACAAGCCCAGACATGCCCTCCATTTTGTCTGAGCACAGTTTGAGGCAAGGCCATGGAGTTCAACTCAACTTTATTGACACTCAATTGATTTTACAGTACAGTTTCCCTCTCTCTCCAGAGACCTACCTCTTTGCCTGCCTCGTGGACTTCTTCTCAAACTGTGACAGATATGCAAGGTATGGAATCCCTAGTCACACTACCCACCTTATTTGTCTTGTGGGTTATATACAAGTAATTCCTGGATATGACATGGCAACATTTGATAAGCCAATTAGACAACATGACAACAGGGTAGGTCCATATCTCCAATAAGAATCCTCCAATAAGGAAGTACTTTAGCCCTAACCCTGTTAAGCCAGTGGAGCAAGATACTTTATTAGGATTACTCAGCTCTCTGAATGATTATTGGTCTTCCATACTAATCATTCCACGAATGCATGCAGTAACTTAATTCCATATTTTCAGATTTCATTACTTTTATTATTTAAAGGAATCTGTAATGACTAATCATCTAGCATGATGTAATATCATGTCTATCGTCTCGATATAATTATACAATCATTTGTTAGCGATAGTTTTAATGAGTTCTTTGTGTGATGATGTGATCTGCAATGGAATGGCTGCATGTCTTCTCCTCTGAAATGAGTTGTTGGTCTTTTAGGGGGAGATTGCTTTCCTGTTTGGCTGGAAACCACCTCAAACAAGGGAAGACTATCCCATTTAAAAGCAAAACAAAAACAAAACAAAAGAATGTAGTGAAAATGGCTACTAGCGTTTAAAAGCAAAGCTCTCTGTCTGGCCTTGGCCTGTCCACTGGCTCTGTGTGTCCCTCTCCTCCCCCCTTACCTCAGCTGTGAGACTGGCTTTAAAGATGGCGACCTCTTCATGTCCTTCAAGAGCATGTTCCAGGACATCCGCGACGCCGTCGACTGGGTCCACTTCAAGGTAGCGTGATGAGGAAGTCTATCACAGTGCAATCATTTGTTCACTTCAATTCACTTGACTTCCATTTCAAGGTGTTATATGGGGCGAAACGCCCAATGATTATCTTATAATAAATATAAATAAATCTTTATCTTGAAGCATTCATTTACTGTTTGTCGTCGTGCTAATGGTATGTACCCTGAAAATGATTGACATAGTTTACAGTGAGTGTCATCATAAAGAAGACATATGATGTATAGATGTGAGCTTGTTATTTTTCTACGTATTTCAACCCATTTACCGGTAGTCCTGTCTTCCAGGGCACCCTGAAGGAAAAGACAGTAGAGAACCTTGAAAAGTACGTAGTGAGAGACGTAAGTACACACATTAACATTTTACCAGCCCCTTTAGCGTCTCGACTTGTTGTATTCCTACGGGAACACACTGGCACGATGACTTCAAAACCTGACGAGAAGTTAACATTTTACTTTACGTCTCTGTCTGTATGCCTGTACAAACGCAGTGTGTATGATAATGGCTTTGTAATATTTAGTGTTCTCTCTCATAAAGGCTAAGCTGCCTCTCCTGCTGAGTAGAATGAATGAAGTCGCCAAGGTGTTCCTGGCCACCAACAGTGACTACAAATACACACACGTGAGTCCACAGTACTGACCACGCTAAGTGCCCCGGTCCACTGTTTCACACACACACACACACACACACACACACACACACACACACACACACACACACACACACACACACACACACACACACACACACACACACACACACACACACACACACACACACACACACACACACACACACACACACACACACACACACACACACACACACACACACACACACACACACACACACACACACACACACACACACACACACACACACACACACACACACACACACACACACACACACACACACACACACACACACACACACACACACACACACACACACACACACACACACACACACACACACACACACACACACACACACACACACACACACACACACACACACACACACACACACACAGAGGAATGAACGATTCACATGCACAGTAACAGACACCCTTCAGAGCCCAAAACAATAGTTAAGTCCTGCCTTGTTAAATGTCCATGCAGAGCAACATTTAATATGCAAAGCAAACGCACACACGCAGCTTCACAAAACATGTCCTGGCAAACTGTCACGTTTGCATATGAAACTGGGGTGTTTGCGTACTGAACTGGGGCGTTTAGCTGCGGTATCTGTCCCAGTCACGAAGACATTTAAATGAGGTGACTAATAGGCTCGTTATGTTGTTTACTTTTCTCACAGAAGATCATGACATACCTGTTTGACTTCCCCCACGGCCCAAAGGTAAGAGAATCATATTCAACATTCATACACGGCATTCTCCCGTAGACGTGAAATCTTGTTAACTAGATTCATCTATATAAGTTAACTATCGTTGGTACGCATTGACCAGAATCTGTGTTGTGTTGCAGCACGGGACATCCCACCGGCCGTGGCAGTCCTACTTTGACCTGATTCTGGTGGACGCCAGGAAGCCTCTGTTCTTTGGAGAGGGAACGGTGCTCCGACAAGTCGACACAGTGAGTAATTACACCATCACACCTCTGTCAGAACACAGTGCCGAGACTTTTTAGTGTGGTAGCCTGATGGTGTGGTAGCCTGATGGTGTTGTAGCCTGATGGTGTGGTAGCCTGATGGTGTGGTAGCCTGATGGTGTTGTAGCCTGATGGTGTTGTAGCCTTTGAGCAATTTGAGGTGACTAATCTGCTTGGAGTAACCCTGGATTGTAAACAGTCATGGTCAAAGCATATTGATTCAACAGTAGCTAAGAGGAGAAGTCTGTCCATAATAAAGTGCTGCTCTGCCTTCTTAAAAACACTATCAACAAGGCAGGTCCTACAGGCCCTGGGTTTGACACACCTGGACTACTGTTCAGTCTTCTGGTTAGGTGCCACATAAAGGGACTTAGGAAAATTGCAATTGGCTCAGAACAGGGCAGCCCGGCTGGCCCTTGGATGTACACAGAGAGCTAATATTAATAATATGCCTGTCAATCTCTCCTGGCTGAAAGTGGAGCAGAGATTGACTTCATCACTACTTGTACTTTGGCACACAGCTCGGACACCCATGCATACCCCACAAGACATGACACCAGAGGTCTCTTCACAGTCCAGAACAGACTATGGGAGGCGCACAGTACTACATAGAGCATAGACTACATGGAACTCTATTCCACGTCAAATAACTGATGCCAGCAGTATAATTAGATTTGAAAAAATATAATTAAAAAAACTGATAAATACACCTTATGGAACAGCGGAGTCATAGACACCAGACACACACACACACACACACACACACACACACACACACACACACACACACCATAACATGTGCACTATACACACACACACACGTACACATGGATTTTGTACTGTAGATATGTGGTGGAGTAGGGGCCTGAGGGCACACAGTGTGTTGTGAAATCTGTGAATGTAACGGTAAAATGGTATAAACTGCCTTCATTTTGCTGGACCCCAGGAAGTGTAGCTGCTGCTTTGGCAGGAACTAATGGGGATCTATAATAAACCCCAGGAAGAGTAGATACTGCTTTGGCAGGAACTAATGGGGATCCATAATGAATACATATACTTGACATTGTTTTGTGGTGAGGCTACTGTTCCATGTGTTCTCTGGTGTTAGACGACAGGGCGGCTGAAGATCGGGACCTATACCGGACCCCTGCACCATGGCATCGTCTACTCTGGAGGTAAGATACCTGGGGACATGCACTGACTCACAGCACAAACCGCCAGACAGCACTGCCAACTTGTCAAATCATCTAACTAGCAGAGTACTTCTAAACATGATGGATCTCAGTTAACCTTTATTTAGCCAGCATAGTCTTCTCAACAACGTTCACTGTTCTCCAGGGAGGTCTGGGTTCCCTAAAAACAAAACAATGTGGTACAAATCTTTCATAAAACAACATCATCCAGTAACGTCTACATTTCAATATGTGTGTCTCTCTCTCTCTCTCTCTCTGTCTCTCTGTCTGTCTCTCTGTCTGTCTCTCTGTCTCTCTCTCTGTCTCTCTGTCTGTCTCTCTGTCTGTCTCTCTGTCTGTCTCTCTGTGTCTCTCTCTGTCTGTCTCTGTCTCTGTCTCTGTCTCTCTCTGTCTCTGTCTCTCTCGCCCACCTAGGTTCTTCTGACATCGTGTGTGACCTGCTGGGGGCCAAGGGGAAGGACATTGTCTACATCGGAGACCACATCTTCGGGGACATCCTCAAGTCCAAGAAACGCCAGGGTTGGAGGACCTTCCTCGTCATCCCCGAGCTGGCCCAGGAGTTGCATGTCTGGACTGACAAGAGCTGTGAGTCACACTTGTAGTCTCACACGCAGGCACACACACGCAGTCACACACACACACAAAAGGACGGGTGGACATTCCCATGCAAGCAGCCAGACAGACGTGTGCAGACACACAGATACTCGTACATAAAAATGGCTGATGGACACACTGGAGAGCACTGGTCTGTAGCTCAGTTGGTAGAGCATGGTGCTTGCAACGCCAGAATTATGGGTTTGGTTCCCGGGACCTACAGTAGGTAAAATGTATGCAGGCGTGACGAAGTCGCTTTGGAGAAAAGCGTCTGCGAAATGGCATACAGTGTCTACAGAAAGTATTCGCACCCCTTGACTTGTACCACATTTTGTTGTGTTACAGCCTGAATTCAACATGGATTCAAATATTTTTTTCTCACCTGTCTACACACAAAGCCCCATAATGACAAAGTGAAAACATTTTTGTGTTTTATTGAAAATGAAATATCTAATTTACATAAGTATTCACACCCCTGAGTCAATACATGTTAGAATCATCTTAGGCAGTGATTACAGCCGTGAGTCTTTCTGGGTAAGTTTCTAAGAGCTTTGCACACCTGGGTTGTACAATATTTTCACATTTATTATTTTTTAAATTCTTTAAACTCTTGTTTAAATTGGTTGTTGATCATTGATAGACAACCATTTTTAAGTCTTGTCATAGATCTTCAAGTCAAAACTGTAACTTGGCCACTCAGGAACATTCAATGTCATCTTGGTAAGCAACCCCAGTGTATATTTGGCCTTGTTTTAGATTATTGCCTTGCTGAAAGGTGAATTTGTCTCCCAGTGTCTGTTGGAAAGCAGACTGAACAAGGTTTTCCTCTAGGATTTTGCCTGTGCTTAGCTTTATTCAATTTATTCTTCTGCTAAACAAAACTTCCTAGTCCTTGCCGATGACAAGCATACCCATAACAGGATGCAGCCACCACCATGCTTGAAAATACGAAGAGTGGTCCTCGGCAAAGTGTTGTGTTGGATTTGCCCCAAACGTAACACTTTGTATTCAGGGCATAAAGTTAATTTCTTTGCCACATTTCTTGCAGTATTATTTCTTGCCGTTTTAGTTTCGTGCCTTATTGCAAACAGGATGCATATTTTTTAAATATTTTTTTTTGTTCTGTACAGGCTTCCTTTTCACTCTGTCATTTGTTAGAATTGTGGAGTAACTGCACAGTTATTGATCCATCCTCAGTTTTCTCCTATCACAGCCATTAAACTCTGTAACTGTTTTAAAGCCGTGGTGAAATCCCTGAGCGGTTTCCTTCCTCTCTGACAACTGAGTTAGGAAGGACCTGTATCTTTGTAGTGACTGGGTGAATTGTTACACCATCCAACGTGTAATTTAATAGTTTCACCATGCTCAACGGGATATTCAATGTCTGCTTTTTCATTTTTACCCATCTACCAATAGGTGCCCTTCTTTATGAAGCATTGGAAAACCTCCCTGGTCTTTGTGGTTGAATCTGTGTTTGAAATTCACTGTCGACTGAGGGACCTTAACTTATTTAGGCTTGCCATAAGAAAGCGGTGGAGTACTTCTCAACTCTTTTCATTTTTAATTAATTTGTAAAAATGTCGTAACATAATTCCACTTTGACATTTATAGGAAATTATGTGTAGGCCAGTGACACACAATCTCAATTTAATCCATTTTAAATTCAGGCTGTAACACAACAACATGTGGAAAAAGTCAAGGGGTATTAATTAGTCAAGGGGTGTTATATTATAGCAGTGACACACACACACACACACACACACACACACACACATTCATGCACAGGCACACACACACACATTCATGCACAGGCACACACACGCACACATACACAAATATAACTGTGACGTGTCATTGTAGCTGTAAAATGCCCTCGTACACCTCTCAACGGCCTTTGAGTGACAGCGTGCCAGGGAGAGGGGGAATGAGAAGGGAAGATGGAGGGGGAGAGTGAAAAAGCAACAGATGGAACAAGTTTGTCAACACCTGTGATTAAGGGCAGTGGTGTAAAGTACTTTAAGTAAAAATACTTTAAAGTACTACTTATCTGTACTTTCTCCACCGCTGAATTTAAGGGAGGAGGAGAGAAAGGGATGTTGTGACTGAGACTTACCCTGGCCTCCTTTTCCTCTTCTGTCTTACAGCGTTATTCGAGGAATTGCAGGGCCTGGACATTTTCTTGGCAGAGCTCTACAAGTGAGTACTGCACTGTTGGCTCCCTGTGTGTGTGTGTGTGTGTCGCCCTTGGGCCAAAGTCTGCAGGGTTTGCCCCATCGGTCTGATGATAACTGGCTTCAGTCAGACTTCAGCCCATTTAGAAACAGTCTATCTATGTAGGTCTGTCCCCTTCCTTCTTGCTCTTTATAATAGTGACTAGCACTGTCTTCACTCTCTCTCTTCCAATCCCCTTCTTCTCTACCTCTTTGACCTCTCTAACCCATTATCTCTCTACCTCTTTGCCCTCTCTAACCCATTATCTCTCTACCTCTTTGCCCTTTCTAACCCATTATCTCTCTACCTCTTTGCCCTCTCTAACCCATTATCTCTCTACCTCTTTGCCCTCTCTAACCCATTATCTCTCTACCTCTTTGCCCTCTCTAACCCATTATCTCTCTACCTCTTTGCCCTCTCTAACCCATTATCTCTCTACCTCTTTGCCCTCTCTAACCCATTATCTCTCTACCTCTTTGCCCTCTCTAACCCATTATCTCTCTACCTCTTTGCCCTCTCTAACCCATTATCTCTCTACCTCTTTGCCCTCTCTAACCCATTATCTCTCTACCTCTTTGCCCTCTCTAACCCATTATCTCTCTACCTCTTTGCCCTCTCTAACCCATTATCTCTATCTCTCCAGGCATCTGGACAGCAGTAGTAATGAGAGACCTGACATCAGTGCTCTCCAGAGAAGGGTCAAGGTACAGATTCTACACATGTTTCCATAGCGACTACAGAAACATTATTCAATACGTCCACATGTGTCCCTGAATAGTTACAGGCTTCAGTTTAGTCTTCAAACCAAATCATTCCCAACTTGTGGACTTACATGGTCTTACAACCCCTAAGTAAACTCCTGAAAATACGCTACGATCCTCCTCCCGTCCCATCGAAGGCTTGGATATACCGGAACACAAGTCGCTGAATTTCCATTGTCCTCAAGGAATTTTATATTTAACCAGGAAAATACCCTTGGATGTTAGAAACCTCTTTTTTTAGAAGGGGACCTGGCAAGAGGTCAGTAGGATGTAGTCAGTAGGATGTAGTCAGTAGGATGTAGTCAGCAGGAAGTAGGAAGTAGTCAGCATGTACACGTAACACAAGAGCACAATACCAAACATGAAAACATGTTTGACAATGGTCATCACGTTCTTCCGTCGGAGCTTGAAATATTTTCAGAGGGTCTTTTCGGGCTGAGTATCTAAACCCAGTGTTCTTCTCCCCTCCCCAGAAAGTGACCCATGACATGGACATGTGCTACGGCATGATGGGTAGTCTGTTCAGGTCTGGCTCCAGACAGACTCTGTTTGCCTCTCAGGTGATGCGCTATGCTGACCTGTACGCTGCCTCCTTCATCAACCTCCTGTACTATCCCTTCAGCTACCTGTTCAGAGCTGCTCACGTACTGGTGAGACACTCTATTCAATTCCTTCTGTTGATTCCTGTTAACAGTTTACGGGTAAAAAGGGAGAAATGCAGCATTTACGGAATAAAATGTTACAAAGACAATAGTGTAAGATACAGCCCTTTCTTTTGCTAATTGGAACACTGTAATTGTTAGAAATTGGATGGTTAAAAATATAGATGCACATGAATTAACATTTCCAGCTAGTTTAATAAAGAATATACAGTACTTGACTCTTAACTTAGACTGAACCCTTACATAGTCTGGCACCCATCTAGCTGAAACACTGACAGGCAGAGTGACATTTGCATTAGAGTTGGTACGTATGAGTTATCTTCTCATTTCAATTCAATACAAATGTCTTTACCAAACATATTATCTGAAACATGCACATCACATACACACAGTGATCAATATTCTGTGTAACAAGTTAAACGCATGGTAATAACATTATTATATTACGTATTGGTGAGCTGAAGCTCTCTTTACTAGCTGCTAGCCAACTGGAAGTGCTCCGAGTTGACTTTGGTAGTAGCGTCTCTCCTCACCTTCTCTCACGCTCTCTCTCTGTTTCTCTCTCTCTTTCTCTCTCTCTGTCTCTGTCTCTGTCTCTGTGTCTGTTTCTCTCTCTCTGTCTCTGTCTCTGTCTCTGTCTCTGTCTCTCTCTCTCTCCCCTCCCAGATGCCCCATGAGTCAACGGTGGAGCACGCACACATCGACACGGACACCGAGTCCCCCCTGGCCACGCGCAACCGCCACTGCACTGAGAGCAAGGACCTGGAGAGCTGTAGCAACAAGAACCGCAGCCAGCTGACCCGGTCCATCAGTGAGATCAAACCCCCCAACATGTTCCCCCAGACCCCCCAGGAGATCACCCACTGCCACGATGAAGACGACGATGAGGAGGAGGAAGAGTAGATGGGAGGAGGTGTGATGGCGTGACCCGAACCAGGCTTGATTCCTTCCTAGGAGGAGGAAGAGAGAGAGGAGTGAAAAACCGTCTTGATTCCTTCCTGATGTTTCCCTAAGGGGGTTTTAGAGTATAAATACTTCTAGGAAGATATAAACTATAATAGTCCACAGTAAAAGTCAATGTAGGATACATTGGAATGAGGGAGGAGGGGATATGGCCAGTGTAGTGTATCTATAGGAGATTTATATAGAGAGAAATGAAGCTACGTTTTATACTAGAGATGTATCAGGATATTAAGGTTTTATGAATCAGATCAGTCAACTGTATGTTACTACAGTACCAGTTGCTGCTCGGTTCTCCAAAAACGTTGCCCCCGTGCCAACCCCTTTTCAAGTTTTACGTTTTCAATGCTTGTTGTTTTTTTCTATGGATTTTTATGATGAAATGGGAAAAGGTTGACTTGAAGTTGGCAAATTTAAATTTTTAAAAAATTGTTATTTTTTATTTTTAAGTTGGAGCTAAAACAGTTTTTACGGCATAGGATGTTGTAGCAGACAAATATACATGAATACACACAAGAAGCAAATATTACGAACACTACTTTTCTCTGTACTGACCTTAGTGTCTGGTCATAGAGAATAATTCCCTGTGTGAGTTTACATAGTCTACCATAATGCAGGCACCATACTGTAGTTTGAAGATGGAATAGCCTTTGCCAAACAGTATGTACAGTACTGTATATAAACTCTATATACTGTTTTGCTGTTCTCCTTTTGAAATGAATGAAAGTGTTCTAGCCTTTTGCTGTACTGGTGATGCGTATCGAGCAGCACGGCAATCCAAAAACATGGTCCAAAAAATGTATTTCTCACTGGTTGTTATTTTGGTCATTTTTTTTGCAGTATAATTCCTCCCGTCGTGACCCTGCATAACACAGCTTGTGTGTGTGTCCGGCCTTGGCCAATCAAAAGTCGAGTTTGTGTCGTCCTGAGCGACTGTAACCAAGGCATCCATAATTGTACTAAAGAACAGTGTGGTGTATGTTTTGGGTTACACAAAGCACAAGTCTGATTGTGGGTAACTGATTGTCAATATTAGCTCGATATGCCATGAAACATGCTGTCTATTTAAGGTATGGTGCACATAATGTAATCTGTGATTCTGTGTGGTTAATTTCAACTGACGTTTTGAAATGCATGAAATGTTGTTTCTAGGCAACCGTGCGTACAGGGTATCGATTATGCTGCCTCTGTACAGATGGGGTCTATGGCAACTGTGGACGGTCACATAGGCCTAATGCTATTGAGAGGCTGTGACCCAGTATTACTGTTCTCATACATGATACTGTAAAAAGCAAGACATTCATCATGCAAAATACCATTACATTTTTTTTTGTTCTCCTGTAGGATGATATGAGATATCGAAACCTGCAACATTGTTACACTATGTGCAACTAACATGCAGTAGTAGTTTTCCTGTTCTCTTGATTATTACATTGTTACAGTTGTATTTTTCATTGCATAGAACCGCTTTAGTTAGAACTGTCATTCACCCCTACCTAACCAAACCCTCATATTCCATGTGTGATAATTATGGTCGGGTGTTTCCTAGTAATTCTTTGCAGTTAACATAAAGAGTACAGTATGTTATAGGAACAGACCTGGGTTCAAGTACTATTTAAAATGTTTCAAATACTTCAGCCTGCTTGGAGTGCCAGGTGGGCAGAGTTGAACATTTGTGAACATTTTTCTGGTTCCATTGCTCCAGGCAAGCTCAGTCAAGCCCCAATAAAGTATATGAAATGATTTTGAATCGTATTTGAACCCAGGTCTGATGTACAGGAGGCCTTGATATTGAAAAAGGAAAACTAGGTCAGCCTGGGTGCTGTGACGTGTGACACTGTGTAGGCCTTGAGAATGCACGGGCACCAGACAAGAAACCAACGCCTCGGCGAGGGGGCGTTAGTGTCTGACCACCCCCAGAGAGGTTAGGTTGGGCCTGGGAAAAGGACAAGGGGCGCCCTCCTGACTGATGGGAATAGGTTGTAGACTCACCCTAGCAGGAAGATGTATAAAGGACTATAGCTACAGTATTCTGGAGTTTGTTGGATCACTTAGGGGTAAAAAAACACTGAATGATGCAAAGAAGCACCTGGTATTTCCCACCAGGGTTGCATTTGCTGTCTCCGAACATGAGCAAACCTTTTAAAAAGGTGGAAATCTCGCAATTGTTGATTAGGCCCACAATTCCACTGAAACGTTGAGATACTTAAAAAAAAATGTTACTGGAAAATATTACCGATTTTGCTTAATATTAAACTTCCCTGTTTAGCTACGGGAATGCTTAACATGTTCAGTTGTGTGTCCTAATGAACATGACCCAGATGGTATGCAGTGCGGAGGGCAGGAAAACTGCATATGTGTATGCTATGTAAAACATGTGCATCGTTTTATTTCTAAGGCACGTAGTTGTGTAGCTAGAGGTTTCGATTGGCCTGTTGATTTGAGCTGATGAAGGGAAGACCAATAGCAGGTCTCTGTTTGTAACCTGGTGTAGTAAAAAGGGGAATGTGGGTTCAACTGGGGATCTTTAAAACAGATTCTACTCTTACTAAATTTGTTACAGAGCAAATATATAGTGGTTCAATATTTTATTACTCTCTGAAAAAAAAAGTATCTTTTTAAGAATTGATTTAACTGGAAATACCACAGAAACACCTGAGGCATCTGTGTTCTTCACCTGGTTGGTTAGTCATTGTTTTGGTCTCGTTACTGAAGAATTCCTAATAAAGCTTGGTCGTTGGGAGGAACATTTGAAGTCCTTTTCTATCAAAACACTTTACAATACATTTATTTTCTATGCAATGACTCAGTACAGTGCATTATACGTGTAAACTAACTTACTAAAAGGCTGGTCAATGCAAGCAAATGGCTTACGTCAAAGTTTGATAACTGTATGGCTACAACTGATATGTGGAGCGAAAAGAAAACATGTCCGTCTGGCCACATGTTCTAGAAGGTCATCTGTGTAGTAACAATTGTACACTTAATAATAATAATAATAATAATAATAATAATAGCCTTGCAGACCGATATGCTGAACAATAGGTGATGTTGAAGAGCATGTATTTACCGTGCATCAGACATGGCACCTTACTCAACAACACCTTGGTTTTGCTGTTTATTTGTTTTTTCTAACCAGTGTTTTCAGATTCTTAGTTTACAACGTTGTATATTATATATGCATTTCCATGTGGAAGAAATGTTCCTTAAATTCTTTATTTTTTTTCTTTGTTTTTGACATTTTTCTGGTTTCAGACATGTTTTTTTACTATAACGGCTTCCGTGAGTATGTCTGAGCGAGCTAAACATGGCGAACAGGTTAATGCCACCATCCATTTATACAATTTGTCCATTTAAACAAAATTTCAACAATTGCAGACCGAGCGTGACAACTATCACGCATTCACTTCTTTGTTTCGTGCGTTTACTTGGATGTTCCTCAGAGCGTTTTGTTTCCAGAGTTATTATATAATGTGTCCATTGGGGAAATGACATATGTACAATAAAAGCTAATTTTCCATAATAAGTTACTGGGTGTGTGTGTACTGTCTCCTGTTGCTTCTTGTTCTTCTTGCAAAACTATAGTTTTAAAATGTTTAAGTCAAACAAGTATTTGATTGTATGCAAGTATAATTCTTATAATCATACATAAACATTCTTTCATACAGAAATGACTTAATATATCCAGTAATGTGTTAAAGTAAATGTTCTACAATGAATTGTGAATGAAAATATATAGCTTGCATAGCTTTTTATATCTAATGAACTTCAGGGCACTTGCCTAGAATTCTCCTCTCCCATCCCTCTGGTGACAAGAAATCAAGAAAATGGTGGGGAATTACATTTGTCATTTCACCTCCCCCTCACAGTTTAAAAGGGTGACATTTGGGTGTCCAAAAGGCAACTCAAAACATGATTCAAGAATAGAAGTCCTGTCAAAGTTGGGAAATATAAACGTCCCAGATTTTTTAAAATAATTATATTTAACTACACAATAAAACATATCCAATAATCCCAAATCCAGCTAAAATGAGGAGTTTCTCTGAGCAAGCACCAAATCCCCATTCATGTTTCACTATGTAATAACATTTAAAAACTGATGGCATTTCTATTACATACTGTGAGTACATTGAGACTTACTACAATGCAAACATCTGTGTGGTTCCAGTTAACAGATGTACTTAGGCTACACAACGGGAAATGTATACAGTATAGTGGGAAAAAAGTCATGAATACATGTAAATCTCCTAATGCTTTGATCCAAGGGTTAAATGTCCACAACCTCGTCAATGCGTTTGGCAGATCTGTGTACACTAACATGAAAGGTCAAGGAGTAATATTTGCAGCAGCATCAGCTGCATTTCTTTGACTCAGCAACTTTTGCTTATAATGCAGCAATGCTCTACCGCAATGGTTTTAACACAAATCAAGAATAGCAGGTAAATTAAAACATGGAAATATTTGATACAGACTTGGGACGACTTTTTTAAAGGCATTTTTATGAGTATTTTTTGGGAAACGGTTACGTTTTTCCAGCCTTCAATACTTTTCAGGAAGACAAAACAAACCTGCGACTGAAAATGTCATTTTAACAGAAGGGTAAATCATCTTTGCAATAGATCATTCTGTCCTTGAAATTGCCTCCATACAATGTTCTGAACTGCCTCTCTTTAATCTGAGCACCTTTGTGTTGAGGGGAAAAATAACATATTCCATCACTAATACACATTCTGTTAATAATTCACTTTTTATTGTACCACCAACACCAACCAGAGCAGAATATGGGAATGCTTTTGCCGTGTTGAGTATCAAACATGTGGACAGGCACATATACATAGCAGCATGAGGATAAACGTGGTCCGATATGACACATATAATGATAGAATGGAGTGAAGTATTTTTCTACGGATCTAAAAGTGTCTTGACAAATACTGTAGTCATTCATTGGTGATGTGTGTCTTATCTTTAGAGCGGAGAAAGTCCTCAGAGAAAGAGGGGGAAAAGAGAGAGAGAGAGCAATAGAAAGAGAGAGGAATCTCTTTTTTCAGGTGTTTATTTTCCTGTGAATGTTCAGGAAGCAGGGGTAAAGACCACATGGGTCAAGATATAGGTCACAACCAGGCTAAAAAAAACAACACAAGACTACGTTGGATAGTCATATATGTTATTTTCAAAATTCTGACATGTGAAAAACCCTCATCTGCATGTGAAGGACTTTTATTTTGAAGGAGATACCTATTTTTTTCTTGTATAAGTGTATTAAATACAGCAGTGATCAAAGTATAGATGGTAAAGTACAAATACAGTCTTGTTATATCATCATCATCGTCGCTTATCTCTGGAATGATTGTCCTTGCAGAGCAGAGTTCACCTGATGCATAGGAACACTCACAAGTAAAACAACAATATCTGGTCAGTGTTATTAATCTCTTCCATAGTCTGGTCATTTTGAAACGGAAGCCCCTTGGTGTATGTGGGAAGATTGCCAACCCATGTGTTTTTTTAGAAGTTGTTTATGCTCCCAGTAATTTGGGAATACTGTGACACGAAGAGAAATGGCGACGACCAGTGGTTAAAAGTTGCAATTGCACGCTCATACTTGGAGCTACATTCTGCAATGAATATCTTTGCTTTAGCGAGCAGATATTACAACTATCTAGGATGACTACAAACTGCGTCAACATGCTTTACGTTAAGATGCTGCGTCTACAGAGATTTAGGATAGGAGAGTTATTTTTGGACTTCTACTTTAAGTTCAGCTTTGATTCATATAAAACCATTTATATACAAACTGATACAAAGAAAAAGTAAACTCAACATTACATTACCCTAGAAATAAGTTTACACTTGAAGTTAATATACTCAACAGAAGGCATACACCCCAACCCTGGCTTGGTTGTTCATACATATTTCCCAAGAGACAAATGATAACAAAATACAGAATGGTCCACCACAAAGAAAAACAGAATAATTTGTTTACAGGCTTATAGGAGAATTGTGATAAGAAATATACAACATATGTGTGGCTAAGATACAGAAAACACATTAGTAGTTCTAATACTGTAATTGCGTACATTCAATACAGTACATCAATGGTGAGATTTCATATTTTCCTCAATTTCCCCCAAACTATGCATTGCTAAGATTCAAGTCATCACAATTCAAAGAACTAGCATCTATAGTAACCAGCAAAGGGAATGTTTTGCTCTTTACAATAAATAATAATAATAACAATAGTAATCATTTTAATGTTAAGGTTTTTTTAGCTTCAGTGGCACATGTTCATTCAATTAATTATTATTAGATTACAAAGGTGTAAAACTAGCATGTGAAAACAAGCACTTAAGTGTTTAATTTGGCAATTTTTCTCACTTTAAAGTGTTTTAAGTTGGTATGAACTTGAGCCTTACAAAAAAGATCAGTCAGTCACAGAAAAACAACCATTTCTGTTCATCTCCAACAGTGACCAAGTTAAAGGGTGTATAACATCAACAAGCTTGGGGTGACAGGTAGTGGTTAGAGCGTTGGGCCAGTAACTGAAAGGTTGCTGGATCGAATCCCCGAGCTGGCAAGGTAAAAAAAAATCTGTCGTGCTGCCCCTGAACAAGGCACTGTTCCTCTGTAGGCCGTCATTGTAAATAAGAATTTGTTCTTAACTGACTTTCCTAGTTAAATAAAGGTTAAATTAAAAAAAGGTTTCAGTTCAAGCCCACACTATTCGATTAAACTCGCTAACCAAATGATTGGGGCATTGTTGGGAAAAAAACATTCTTCTTGCACTGAAAGAGAGCATGTTTGAAGCATTATTATTTTTGTTTCACACAGTAAACATTGTTTTTCATTACATTCTCACACTGCAAGAAGAATGGTACCTTAATCTCAAAGGTACACCGCAAAAAATGACATCATTCACAGCAGGGCGACATCCTGCTTACTGACAACAACAACGAGAACATTTGAATCTGCCAAGGCTCCCCACTATTGGCTCTTTCGAATTTGCACCCTCCCACAATGCAATAGTCAATTTCAGTTTTGTTGGTGTCAATTTATTTAAGCCGGATGTTGCCACACTGTGTATGCTACACACAGAGTGGACAAAACATTAAGAACACCTGCTCTTTCCATGGCATAGACTGACCAGGTGATCCTAGGTGAAAGCTATGATCCCTTATTGATTTCACTTGTTAAATCCACTTTAAATCAGTGTAGATGAAGGGGAGGAGACAAGTTAAAGAATGCTTTTTAAGCCTTGAGATAATTGAGACATTGATTGTGTATGTGTGTCATTCAGTGGGTGAATGGGCAACTCAAAAGATTAAGTGCCTTCCAACGGTGTATGGTAGTAGGTGCCAGGCGCACTGGTTTGTGTCAAGAACTGTAACGCTGCTAGGTTTTTCACACTCAACAGTTTCCCGTGTGTATCAAGAATGGTCCACCACCCAAAGGACATCCAGGCAAGTTGACACAACTGTGGGAAGCATTGGAGTCAACATGGGTCAGCATTCCTGTGGAAAGCTTTCGACACATTGTAGAGTCCGTGGCCTGACCAATCGAGGCTGTTCTGAGGGCGAAAGTGAAGGTGCAACTCAAAATGACTGGAAGGTGTTCCTAATGTTTTGTACACTCAGTGTATTTCATAATGCATAGTCTGCCTTTAACCCCAAAACCCAGTTAACAAGTTTGATTGAATAAAGCTTACACTCTAAGCTCAACATGAGCTGAAGGAGACTGAACATACTTTAACATGCCACACAACACACACACAGTGGAAAGGAGAGTGCTGTGCCATACAAGAGGGTCATTCATGGACAATAGTTTAATGTCGAGGTTGCTTTTGTGAAGTTCATGATGCTCAACATGTTAGATGAGGTCATTAATACTGGCCAATGATCACGTTTGATTATTAATAATAAAAGACACATGCGTTCATAAGTGCCAAGTTAGCACTTTTCAATGTCAATACATCCCGGGTCCCACTCCTTAACCACAGACCTAAGACTTGTCTGGATTCTATTATTAAGTCTGATTTAAGTCTGTTAACTAAAGTCTGGATAACCTCCATATCAAACAGCAATATAATGAGGTCAAAGGGCTTCTGATCGTACATCGGCCATAATAGGAAAAGAAACTGGCTTAGGGACGGGTTTTGCTTGTGGACGGTTGCAACTCAGCATCTTTGAACCAAAACCCACACATACATACGGTGCATACAAACATACAAATATATCTGTCTCAATTTACAATAAAGTGATATTTTTATTCATAATCATCTCTTAAATATACTGTTTTTTCCCCATTGCACTTTGTTAAAATAATTAAGATGATTTTTTAAAAAGGCAATAGTGTGATTTTAAGAAGGTGAAAAGATACGGTACCATGAGCCTGATTGAGAAGAATAGTAAAAATAACAAGATCTGTAATACAGTACCAGTCCAAAGTTTGGACACACCTACTCATTCAAGGTTTTTTCTTCATTTTGACTATTTTCAACATTGTAGAATAATAGTGAAGACATCAAAACTATGAAATGGAATCATGTAGTAACCAAAAAAGTGTTAAACAAATCAAAATATATTTCATAAAATAGTAAAAATAAAGATAAACCCTTGAATGAGTAGGTGTGTCCAAACGTTTGACTGGTACTTGTATGAGCATATATATATATATATAATCATCTTATATATATATATAAATATATGTAGCATGTATTTCAATATCACATATACACACACAAACATCTACATGCCCATGCATGTTTGTGCGCCGGTATATGTCATATCTTCTCCACACATACATATATACACATATATAATAAATAAATGCACAAAAACATTCTTGGTTCATGGTTCCATGGTTTCCTTCAAAGCGGTATTTGGTTACAGTCTTTGACTAACCATTTTGTCTGCGTCCGTTTGAGTCCTTCGATGTAGTAGTACTAGTAGTACTACAGTAGTACTAAAGTAGTACTACAGTCACTCTGACAATCCCTGAACAAGAACAGACTGGAAAGTGTGTGTACTTATGTGTAAGTGTTTGTGTGCGGACAGGGGAATGGGGTGGGGGGCATGCACACTGTTGTCCATCTTTCCGAGCTACTGGAATACCAGGTTACCGGGTATTTAAGAGGATGGATTGGCCGAGGACGGTCCAAGCCCACCCTAACAGGATATTCTAGAGGTGTGTGATGTGGGTGAGGGCCCAGAGTGCTATCCCTTTAGCCCCCTTCCCCATTACCCCAAAGGGTATTCTGTTCCAGGCTGTGGAATCAGACAGGGATGGTGGAGGGTAGAGAGTAGAGGTTCAGGCTGGGGCTCAGAATACACATCTACGTAGCCCCCTTCCCCTCAAATCCTCCAGGGTCTTCCATCCATAAGGGGGTGGTGGGTAGGGATTAGAGGTCCTTCCCCTCAATTCCTCCAGGGTCTTCAATCCATAAGGGGGTGGTGGGTAGGGGTTAGAGGTCATTCCCCTCAATTCCTACAGGGTCTTCAATCCATAAGGGGGTGGTGGGTAGGGGTTAGAGGTCCTTGGATGTTGGGGGATTAGGCCCAGGCCCTGGCCCAGAGGGTACTAACACCATCTCTCCTCCCTCCTCTCCCCCTGTCCCCAGACCCCTCCTCTCCCCCTGTCCCCAGACCCATCCTCCCTCCTCTCCCCCTGTCCCCACCACCCCAGTGTGGGCTAGATGGGTCCCTCATTGTGTGCAGTGTGGTTGACCCTGTGGGCCAGACAGTTCTGGGGCTGTGTGTTGAGGTTGAGCAGGCCGACTGTCTCGTGGTGGGCCATAGCTGGCGTCTCCAGGACGCCTCCCCCTCCACCATCGTGGAGCTCAGTGGTCAGAGTCAATTCGATCTTGGTGAACTCGCTGTCCATCGACTGGGGCGTCTTATCCATGCGCGACGCCATCAGGGCGTTCTGGTACTGCTGCCGGGTCACCTGCGGGAGGATAATGCAGTTACATGATATCAGGTTATATGATATTACAGGATATTAAATTGCACCCCTGGGCATCAGTTGAACTGGCAGATGTGGATATCTACATGATCATCTTGAATGATATCATAGCTACATTTCCAATAGAACATTCTTATCCACTTTCTCCTGGTTTCAATCATGTTTCACCAAATGGACACATATATCTCACTAAACTCACACAGGGTGTGCCTCTGGGCTCTATGCTAGGCCCCCTATTTTTCATAATCTACATCCTCCCACTTGGACAGATCCTATGCCAGCCAATTGAACCTCAACCTTCACTGTTATACAAGCGACACACAAATGTGACCCGTTTCAGGAAACTAGGCGTATGTCGCGGGTCACTACTTCACAGGACAGTCATTTGAACATAATATACAGTGCCTTGCGAAAGTATTCGGCCCCCTTGAACTTTGCGACCTTTTGCCACATTTCAGGCTTCAAACATAAAGATATAAAACTGTATTTTTTTGTGAAGAATCAACAACAAGTGGGACACAATCATGAAGTGGAAGTGTATCTCAGAGCCATTTTTTTAGCTAACATTGAACCTGCTTGGTTAGCTACCTGCAGATTCATGCAAGGTAGTAATGTCATGAGTTTGGATTATGGTTCATTGTTTAGCTAGCTACATGTCTTAACAAAAGACTCCACTATGCAAGTGTCTGATTTAATAGAATGTCACTGCGACAACTGTTAACCAGTTATCTTGGGTGCTTGACTGCTGTTGTTAGGACAAAACGCTCAGATAAAGAGATTGGAGGAGCTAAAGCTTAAAAGGGTGCTGAATGAAGAAGAGCTCTCCAGTAGGTACCAAAACATTCAAAGGCGATTTTCTCAAAAGTGAATTTACCAGTTTATCAACTGTCAAAGCAACATTACTTTCCCATTGTTCCTCAAATGCAGTGTATGATATACCATTTTGTAGCTCTGAGTCTCTGCTTTTATCCAATGTAAAAAACACCATTTCAGATTTTGCTACATAAGACCGAATCAAGGCGGTTGGTCACAAATGTGTGTGTGTGTGTACAGTATGTGCGTGCAAACGTGTGTGTAGAAGTGTGTATAGACTCTCCTTGAAATACTGCAGGTCCGACAGCCTTAACAGAGTAGTCAGGCATGTCTACAACTGAAGTCGGAGGTTTACATACACTTAGGTTAGAGTCATTAAACCCATTTTTCAACAACTTCACACATTTCTTGTAAACAAACTATAGTTTAGGACATCTACTTTGTGCATGACACAAGACATTTTTCCAACAATTGTTACAGACAGATTATTTAACTTATAATTCACTGTATCACAATTCCAGTGGGTCAGAAGTTTAAATACACTAAGTTGACTGTGCCTTTAAACAGCTTGGAAAATTCCAGAAAATTATGTCATGGCTTTAGAAGCTTCTGATAGTCTAATTGACATAATTTGAGTCAATTGGAGGTGTACCTGTGGATGTATTTCAAGGCCTACCTTCAAACTCAGTGCCTCTTTGCTTGACATCATGGGAAGATTAAAAGAAATCAGCCAAGACCTCAGAAAAAACAATTGTAGACATCCACAAGTCATCCTTGGGAGCTATTTCCAAATGCCTGAAGGTACCACGTTCATCTGTACGAACATTAGTACGCAAGTATAAACACCATTGGACCACGCAGCTGTCATACCGCTCAGGAAGGAGACACGTTTTGTCTCCTAGAGATGAATGTACTTTGGTGCGAAAAGTGCAAATCAATCCCAGAACAACAGCAAAGGACCCTGTGAAGATGCTGGAGGAAACAGGTACAAAAGTATCTATATCCACAGTAAAATTAATCCTATATCGACATAACCTAAAAGGCCACTCAGCAAGGAAGAAACCACTGCTCAAAAACCGGCATAAAAAGCGGTTTGCAACTGCACATGGGGACAAAGATCATACTTTTTGGAGAAATGTCCTCTGGTCTGATGAAACAAAAATAGAACTGTTTGGCCAAAATGACCATCTTTATGTTTGGGGGAAAAAGGGAGAGGCTTGCAAGCCGAAGAACACCATCCCAACCGTGAAGCACGGGGGTGGCAGCATCATGTTGTGGGGATGCTTTGCTGCAGGAGGGCCTGGTGCTCTTCACAAAATGGATGGCATCATGAGGATGGGAAAGGATGTGGATATATTGAAGCAACATCTCAAGACATCAGTCAGGAAGTTAAAGCTTGGTTGCAAATGGGTCTTCCAAATGGACAATGACCCCAAGCATGCTTCCAAAGTTGTGGCAAAATGGCTTAAGGACAACAAAGTAAAAGTATTGGAGTGGCCATCACAAAGCCCTGACCTCAATCCTATATAACATTTGTGGGCAGGACTGAAAAAGCGTGTGCGAGCAAGGAGGCCTACAAACCTGACTCAGTTACACCAGCTCTGTTAGGAGGAATGGGCCAAAATTCAACCAACTTATTGTGAGAAGCTTGTGGAAAGCTACCTGAAACATTTGACCTAAGTTGATCAATTTAAAGGCAATGCTACCAAATACTAATTGAGTGTATGTAAACTTCTGACCCACTGGGAATGTGTTGAAAGAAATAAAAGCTGAATGAAATCATTCTCTCTACTATTATTCTGACATTTCACATTCTTAAAATAATGTGGTGATCCTAACTGACCCAATACAGGGAATTTTTACTATGATTAAATGTCAGAAATTGTGAAAAACTGAGTTTAAATGTATTTAGCTAAGGTGTATGTAATCTTCTGATTTCAACTGTATGTGTAGTGTGTGTGTGTGTGTGTGTGTGTGTGTGTGTGTGTGTGTGTGTGTGTGTGTGTGTGTGTGTGTGTGTGTGTGTGTGTGTGTGTGTGTGTGTGTGTGTGTGTGTGTGTGTGTGTGTGTGAATCCTGACTATCCTCTCACCTTGATGTACTGCAGGTCAGACACAGCCCAGACAGAGTAGTCTGGCATGTATATCTGCAGTGTGTGTGTGTGTGTGTGCATCCTGACTATCCTCTCACCTTGATGTACTGCAGGTCAGACACAGCCCTGACAGAGTAGTCTGGCATGTATATCTGTAGGAAGGCGTTCAGCTGGTTGTTACTGCTCCCCAGCGTGGGTGTGATGGCATCGATGCGGTCACTCCGGTTCAGGGAGTCTGAGTGGTTCAGGCCAAACGGCCGCGGGGGGGACTTGTTCTCTGCACAGGATAGAGAAGAATATACGTTTTTGGCTTCTGTTCACAGAAAATACCTATCTGAGGTTGGGGTCGATCCCGTGTCTATAAAAGTCGATTCAGAAAGTAAACCAAAATCCAATATCCAATTCTACATTTTCCTCATTGAAAAGCATTGAAGAGACCTGGAATTGAAATGGAATTGACCCCAGCCCTGATCTGAGAACAGAATAGAGAACAGAGTAAAAGCAGAACATGTCACACAGACCGTGTATATGGAATCCACAATCAGTTATAGCTGTACTGCTGGACCTAGCCATAGCTGTGTATGATTTATGTTTGTCACCTCATCTCCATCTACACAACCTGATTGTGCATCATCTATTTACTGAATTCTACGCAGAATGAGAAGCTATTTCTTTAATTGAACGATTAGGTAACATATAGGCCAAGAATCCTTGGTGCAATGTATGGAAATCTAATATACAGTGCCTTGCGAAGGTATTCGGCCCCCTTGAACTTTGCGACCTTTTGCCACATTTCAGGCTTCAAACATAAAGATATAAAACTGTATTTTTTTGTGAAGAATCAACAACAAGTGGGACACAATCATGAAGTGGACCGACATTTATTGGATATTTCAAACTTTTTTAACAAATCAAAAAATGAAAAATTGGGCGTGCAAAATTATTTAGCCCCTTTACTTTCAGTGCAGCAAACCCTCTCCAGAAGTTCAGTGAGGATCTCTGAATGATCCAATGTTGACCTAAATGACTAATGATGATAAATACAATCCACCTGTGTGTAATCAAGTCTCCGTATAAATGCACCTGCACTGTGATAGTCTCAGAGGTCCGTTAAAAGCGCAGAGAGCATCATGAAGAACAAGGAACACACCAGGCAGGTCCGAGATACTGTTGTGAAGAAGTTTAAAGCTGAATTTGGATACAAAAAGATTTCCCAAGCTTTAAACATCCCAAGGAGCACTGTGCAAGCGATAATATTGAAATGGAAGGAGTGTCAGACCACTGCAAATCTACCAAGACCTGGCCGCCCCTAAACTTTCAGCTCATACAAGGAGAAGATTGATCAGAGATGCAGCCAAGAGGCCCATGATCACTCTGGATGAACTGCAGAGATCTACAGCTGAGGTGGGAGACTCTGTCCATAGGACAACAATCAGTCGTATATTGCACATATCTGGCCTTTATGGAAGAGTGGCAAGAAGAAAGCCATTTCTTAAAGATATCCATAAAAAGTGTTGTTTAAAGTTTGCCACAAGCCACCTGGGAGACACACCAAACATGTGGAAGAAGGTGCTCTGGTCAGATGAAACCAAAATTGAACTTTTTGGCAACAATGCAAAACGTTATGTTTGGCGTAAAAGCAACACCCTGAACACACCATCCCCACTGTCAAACATGGTGGTGGCAGCATCATGGTTTGGGCCTGCTTTTCTTCAGCAGGGACAGGAAAGATGGTTAAAATTGATGGGAAGATGGATGGAGCCAAATACAGGACCATTCTGGAAGAAAACCTGATGGAGTCTGCAAAAGACCTGAGACTGGGACGGAGATTTGTCTTCCAACAAGACAATGATCCAAAACATAAAGCAAAATATACAATGGAATGGTTAAAAAAATAAACATATCCAGGTGTTAGAATGGCCAAGTCAAAGTCCAGACCTGAATCCAATCGAGAATCTGTGGAAAGAACTGAAAACTGCTGTTCACAAATGCTCTCCATCCAACCTCACTGAGCTCGAGCTGTTTTGCAAGGAGGAATGGGAAAAAATTTCAGTCTCTCGATGTGCAAAACTGATAGAGACATACCCCAAGTGACTTACAGCTGTAATCGCAGCAAAAGGTGGCGCTACAAAGTATTAACTTAAGGAGGCTGAATAATTTTGCACGCCCAATTTTTCAGTTTTTGATTTGTTACATTTTTTTGAGATATCCAATAAATGTCGTTCCACTTCATGATTGTGTCCCACTTGTTGTTGATTCTTCACAAAAAAATACAGTTTTATATCTTTATGTTTGAAGCCTGAAATGTGGCAAAAGGTCGAAAAGTTCAAGGGGGCCGAATACTTTCGCAAGGCACTGTAGGGGGGGTGCTTTGCTTCACAGGTTTTGAGTCGGTGGTCTAGAGTGATGCCGCTTTTTTTTCACACTTCTCAAATTAGAATACTTTCTCTTTATTTTAATTAAACTCAGCTTATGTTTTCCACTCCTCAAAAAGCAGACGAGAGGAAAACCACACAACAAAGTGGAAAAGACGTGGGCTTGCAGAGGACTGGGGCGTTAATGCTCACTACTCTGGCTGGAATGTATGTAATCCTGGGTTTGGATGTGGTCCCCAGACCCACGCAGTAGTCCAAGGCCCAGTGAACCCTGGGAGATTTGTACTCTACTTTCTCGGGGGCCGACGGGGGACGGTAGGGGATGGAGGGATAGAGTGGAAGAGGGTGGAGTGGGACAAGGGGGAAAAGAAGGAGGAGGAAATTTAGTAAACATAGGGTGGATCAGAGGCTTGAGCCGTGTGTGTGTGTGTGTGTGTGTTTATGTTTTCAGAATGTGTGTGTGTGTGCTTGCAGCTTGTGTGTGTGTGTGCGTGCTGCAGTCAGCGGCCCTGCGGTGGGCTGTAACTCATAGCCTTGTTTATGGAGTCAGAGGGTTAAGGGGCTAGAGGGTGGAGCCTGTCTCTAGTGGCGGCTATGCCTCACTCTGGGGGCCCCTACTACACTATTCACTGGCTTGAGTTATGGCACTGGTTACCACACACACACACACACACACACACACACACACACACACACACACACACACACACACACACACACACACACACACACACACACACACACACACACACACACACACAGCACAGGAATGGACGATTCACATGCACAGTACACAGTAACAGACATCCTTCAGAGCCCAAAACAATAGTTAAGTCCTGCCTTGTTAAACGTCCATGCAGAGCAACATTTAATATGCAAAGCAAACGTAAGGACAGCGTAAGTAGGACATGCATATTAATACACAAACACGCAACAAACAATATGCTCAAAGTATTCTTGCTATGTGGCACAAGAGAATCCCGCTCTCAAAGAATTTAAGCTCATGACCAGCAGGTCCAGAATTCATTCCTATGTCCACAACACATCATGCAGTTTTGATACCTGTAAATACCAGGCTTAGGTGAAGTGTACACTCATCCCAATGGGTGATAGACAGATGGATGAGGCATATTAGATGTGAGGAGAGATGGAGAGATAGAGGGATAGGGGGATGGACTGTCCGGACAGACAGACAGGCAGACAGACAGGTTGACAGACAGACAGGCAAGCAGACAGACAGGAAAGAGAGGACTACCATACCTGGAGATCCTGCTAGGGACTCAGCCCTACTGACAACGAAGGTACGAGACAGGGAGAGAGGGACTGGCGAGTAGAGACGGACGACAGAGAGAGGAGACACACATGGAAAAATCCATCACCAAAGCCCACAAGTGAAATAATTGTATAACGTTACCGTCGTACACCGTGTCCTGAAAAACAACCAACGTGCCATCCAAGCACATTGAAAGAGGGTCTGTGATAAAATATGACAAAATACATAATCTCATAAGCATGTGCTCTATGTTCCATAAACCAAACAACAGTGACAACTTTTTTTGATGAGGAGGGTGTAATTCTGCCCTCTCACCAGCAGGTGTCTCTGAGATCCTACTAGCGCCTGACTGGAAGTTTGTGAATGAACTGAGAAAATACAGAGGCTGCGTCACAATTTTCTTTTTATCATACCTTGTTTCAATATGAGTCAATTCACTTGATTACTGATAAACAGTTTCTTTACTATTTCTAAACCAGTCATCCTGCACCTAGCCCTTGTCTCAGTAGCTGCCAAAGGATGATGGGTAGGAGGGAATTGGGGAAATCTGAAATATACATGGTAGGTTCCTATAGACTACAATGTAGTATTTTAGAAAAGTAGTTTTATATAGGGACGTAGGGTTCTGGACAAAAGTGTTGTGTACTGCAGTGAATATTTATAGGACCTCATTTTAGACACAGCCATTGAGACGTCAGTCTACAAGGATGTCTTACCTGGAGAGGTGGTGAGAGCCATCATCCCATAGGAGGAGAACGCTCCTGCTTCAAACTTCATCCCTTCCTTCCCTGCCTCCACCTCCACCTTCCCCTGCAGAGGAGCACAACACACTCTGCGTAAGAGTCTGAAGAAGACTCAGATCAGTTGAGAAGTACTGCGGGGTATAGAGGTTTGATCATCAGCTACAGTAAATTCACTATGTGTTTTTGTTTCGGCAGCATTACAGTCGAAGCATTGACTGAACCGCGTAACAACATTTCAGAATTCACACCTTGAACAATATTCAGGCAAATCTCTCCTTCGCAGTGAGATGACGATCTACTTCACGTTCTTTTAAAGGTCCAGTGCGTTCTGTTTTTCCTGTGTTTTCAATCATATTGTACAACAGCTGATGAAACTGTGATCTGTGTTATTTCCTGATAGTTACTGGTTGACAATATAATCTCATCAAGCAGGGTTTAGCATGGGTGGAGTTTCAGCTTGCCTGGTTACAGCACCAGGCGGTAGATAAGTTAATAGACCAATAACAAAGAGAGTTCAAACCTCTCTGCCAGTTTTTTGTTTTCGGGTGCCCTCCCCCTCCCCACTCAGACCACTCCCAGACCGCCCTAGAAACATTCTTGCTTGAGAACTTATTTTTTGCGAAGAAGTTTTTTTTTTTTTTTTTACAATTTTAATTGAAAACTATTACAGAATGATACTTAATTGTTACCCAGAAATGATTTGATATTGATATAAAAACATCCGCATTGGTGCTTTTAAGTCCACAAAGTCAATTTCCTATTTGCATGCTGCAACATTTCAGCCAATCCATCTTTAACACTTTCTCTTAATAAAGATGAATTACCCAATGCAGAAGTGTTTATCTCAATATCAAATCATTTCATGTTAACAATTAAGTACCTTACTGTGATTGTTTTCAATCAAAATGGTCAAAAAGAAACAAATTCTCAAGAATTTAGCTTGGACTGTCTGGGAGTGGTTAGAGCTGGGAGGGGAAAACTGAAAACTAGCTGTTAATTGGCAAAGAGGTTTGGAACTCTCTTTCTTATTGGGCTATTAATTTACCGCCTGATGATGTCACCAGTCAGGTCAAAACTCCATCCTCTTTTCAAACAGCTCTTACACTAAAAGGGCATTATCATCATCATCATTTTCACAATTTCACTGTATTTTTCCAACCTCATAGTGAGGAAATATATATAAAATACAGAAAAGTAACTTATTTTGACTGCACTGGGCCTTTAAAACAGGTACTTGCAGCATCACTTCTGACTTGCATCACCCTCATGTTGCCACCCTGACTCGAGGGCAAATATCACTCTTGTTTATAATTAGTGGAAAATCCCCTTGCGTTGTTTAATAGCTGCCAATCCCCTTCCTGGCCTACACTCTTAGGAAAAGGGTTCCAGAAGATTATTTAGCTATCCCCATATGAGAACCCTTTTTGGTTCCAGGACAAACTCTTTTTGGTTTCAGGTAGAACCCTCTGTGGAAAGGATTTTACATGGAAGTCAAAAGGGTTCCACCTGGAAACAAAAAGGGTTCATCAAAGGGTTCTCCTATAGGGACAGCTGAAGAATCGCTTAGGTTCTAGATAGCACTTTTTTTCCTAAAGCCTCTTTTATACCATGTTCTAACATGCGTCAGTTGTCCTGATCTGGTCAACATTCTGATTGTGCCCACACTTGTCGACAGGTGTAGACAATCAAAAGACGCATTGTGAACTGATTGTGATTAGACCTTCCTGACCACCGGAGGAAGTCAAAGACGCATCTTGTACGGATATCCTTGAAGTGTAAACGAATCCTGACCACGAAAGCTTAGAAATTTGTCCAACGTCACGGTTGTCCCGTCCTCTAAAGATAAATTGCACTGGCCTGTTGAGGTAGTAATTATGGGCAACGATACCTCGACAATTCCTCCAGAACAAACATCATGGACTTCATTAGCAACTAACTGCCTACTGGAGTGGGAGTGGGAACTGGAATACCCAATGCCCATTTTATTCAGAGCTGGACAAGGTATTGGGCTGTAATGATGAGTATAAAAAGTTAGCTGTTTTCTGTCGATTTATACAGCTCGTGTTGTAAAGGGAGGTTCAAGTCAGGTTGGATAATTTTGCATCGAGGTAGGGACCAGGGAATCTGGTCACAATACGGACGTAGTGGGCAGATAACAGACACATTTTATTACCATGTGTAGACGCAACAAATCTCCATCTTGGTCGGATGATGACAACTACATGTTAATGCAAGGTGTAACCACAGCTGAAGAGTGGAGTGACCGTCGCCCAATAGCATGGCCCATTTCTGACCTGGCCCGATAGTGTGGCCCATTTCTGACCTTGCCTGACAATGTGGCCCATTTCTGACCTGGCCCGATAGTGTGGCCCATTTCTGCCCTTGCCCGATAGTGTGGCCCATTTCTGACCTGTCCCGATAGTGTGGCCCATTACTGACCTGACCCGAAGTGTGGCCCATTACTGACCTGGCCTGATAGCGTGGCCCCGCTCTACATTTGTCACTTCTGTCATTGTACAACTACATACAGCATCACAATCACTGCAAGTAAAATATCTGCTATCTGCAAAATCCGTGTTTGTGAGTGCCCCAATAGCGTGGCCCCGTACTAACCTCTGGCCCAATGGCGTGGCTCGGTACTGACCTGCAGGATTAGTATGAAGTAGTCCACAGGCTTGTTCCTGTGGAAGAGGTAGTGCTCCGGTGCTCTCTTGTTCTTCTCATCGTACTTCAGCTCCTGGATCACGTTGGGGTGTTTGAGCAGACGCAGCAGGATCTTCTCTGACATCTGCACCGGCCCGAACGACTCCACCTCTGGAGAGGGGGATGGATGGAGAGAGAGAGATGGCAAGAGAGAAAGAGAGAGAGAGAGGGGGGGGGAGAGTCAGAGAGAGAGAGAGAGTCAGAGAGAGAGAGAGAGAGAGAGAGAGAGGGAGGGGGAGAGTCAGAGAGAGAGAGTCAGAGAGAGACAGAGAGAGAGTCAGAGAGAGAGGGGGGAGAGAGAGAGTCAGAGAGAGAGAGGGGGGAGAGAGAGAGTCAGAGAGAGAGAGAGAGGGGGAGAGAGATAGTCAGAGAGAGAGAGTCAGAGAGAGAGCGGGAGAGAGTCAGAGAGAGAGAGACACAAGATGTTATGATGTAATACCTTACAATACCATATCAAAAATATAATTCCATGTAAAAACACACTCCCTCTCTTGCATTTACCATGTCACCTTATTATCACCATATCCACGGTAAATTGACTATAATCACGTGTATTGCACACAGGCTCAACCTGATACTCCCCATACTCTATCATTATTCTCATTGGTCAAGGTAAAAAAGGTTAACCAATTGTGCCCCTGACACCAGAGTGTGGTGATATGTCTCAGTTGGCAGCTTGCTCCAACACACTACGGTAGCGACCTGCTAATAGCCAAAGTTCCTTTAGAGGGGCCAGCGGGGCCACAGCTTTAAGCGATGCTTACCAGCTCGCTAGGTCAAAGTTCTCACCAAATCCCCTACAAATGCAACATATTTGAATGACCTGTGCTCTACTACTGGTAGCTAGCTGGGACATTCCACGGTGGTTCCGGTTGTACGTTCCATGGGATTTTTCAAATAGTATTTCAAATCTTTTAAACACTTGGCACCACAGCCACATATTGATCTGGATCTAATGTTCTGCTTTGAGCTTTAGTCTGTTTGCTTTAGCCTGTTTGCTTTAGCATGCCTGAAGTGCCAGATGGAATGGGGTTTGCACTTTGGGGACTATTCCATTCCAACCCATTGCCCTAGGCAAACTCAATCAAGCACATCTCAATCAAGAATGTCAAACATATGTGAATGCAGGTCTGGCATGCAGACATGCCTTCTGTGAGAACCTCAGAAATCAGCCAAACTGTTGAAAGTGATGTCATCGTGAAAGTAGTGTAACCAAATTGTGATATGTGTTCCAAGCTAAATGCTCCAGTCTCCCAACTGCTGAGAACATGACACGCAAGCAAATAGTCGGCCATGTTTTCAGACTGAGCCATATAAAGTCTGTGCAGACATCCCCTGCCGCGCTCCCCAGAGGCCTAGTGTCTCCTCTCAGACAATCACCCACGTGTATATCACAAACACACATTCTCGTCTCAGACACACACTGTCGCCACACACACGCATTCACGTGTCGCAAACACACACTCAAACACACACTCTCGCCATGTCCACACACACGCACGCACGCACGCACGCACGCACGCACGCACACACACACACACACACACACACACACACACACACACACACACACACACACACACACACACACACACGTTCCACAGTCAGGGTTCTGAGGGCACACTGGGGGAAGTCAAGCAGCAACACAGTGTGCACACTTGCCTGTTGCTAGGTAACGCAGGGTTGCCAGCAGAAGCTGAGGTGATATTTTAACCTTCATTTCACTGTCGTTGGGCTTGAAGGCTGAGAAATCCTGCTTCCGCTCACGGTGGGTGATTTTCTTCTTCGTTTTGTTGTCAGCTGAGGGGAGAAAGAATTGGGGAATGGGGATGAAAGGGGAGGAATTGTTTTTAGGAAAAGGGAGAAATTGTAAGATGACTTTGATAGTGCATTTCCTAGTTACAAGGGGGAATAAACTTTAGTTACTCAAAGGAATTTATTTTCAAGCAACTATATTCTTTCCCTATGGACAACGTGTGTACAATGTAAAAAAAATGGGGGAAACAGAGTTGCTGTTGAAACATTACTGGACATAACAATAAAATGATGTAAAATGCCTGGAAGATAAACTTTTGCAGTAGCACCTTACATTACAGAAGATAATACAGTGGTACAGGTCTGGTAACAGGTTCAAGTTACTCAAAATGAAAACATTGATACCCCTTCATTTCAATAAAATGTGCGTAAAGTAAATAGTTTGGGCACCTACTGTACAAGTCTGTCTCGTCCAGGATCTCTGACTTGATGATTTCCTCGATTATGTCCTCCAGGGTGACAATGCCCAGGACCTCGTAGAAGGGGTCCCCCTCACCCTCGTTGTTCACCCTCTGAACTATGGCCAGGTGGGATTTACCTAACACACACACACACAGAAGGAGAGATAGAGAGACAGAGAGAGAGATAGAGAGAGAGAGAGAGAGAGAGAGAGAGAGAGAGAGAGAGAGAGAGAGAGAGAGAGAGAGAGAGAGAGAGAGAGAGAGAGAGAGAGAGAGAGAGAGCGATAGAACACACATTTAAGAGGTTGTAAAGTTTGGGTCACAGTGATAAAGTGCGGCAGGAGCCTCTGTCTCCAACGCTATGAAGGTCCACTTATGAACACGGTGGGCTTTTTGAACAGTGGATAGAGGTCAAGTACTCTCTGTTCATGCAATATATCACTAATTACAAACCAGGTGGTTCGAGGCCGGAATGCTGATTGGCTGAAAGTATGACAAAGAAATATTTTTTTTTCCCGTCGTTAAACAGTTTATAACAGCAATAAGGCATCTCAGAGGTGTGTAGTATATGGCCAGTATTCCGAGTACCGTAGCCAGGTACTCTGTGTTCCGTCGTACAAAAGAACAACCCTTGGCCGAGGTATTTTGGCAACACAACACACATCCACAGGCCTCACTGCTTAATGATACATTGCATAAAGTAATAAAGCACACATCACACATCATCATATTTTATTCCCCTCATCAATGTACACCCAATACCCCATAATGACAAAGCGGAAACAGGGCTTTGGACAGTTTTGCAAAAAATGTAAAATAACAGAAATAACTAATTTACATAAGTATTCAGACCCTTTGCTATGAGACTCAAAATTGAGCTCAGGTGCATCCTGTTTCCATTGATCATCCTTTAAATGTTTATACAGCTTGATTGGAGTCCACCTGTGGTAAATTCAATTGATTGGACATGATTTGGAAAGGCGCACACCTGTCTATATAAGGTCCCACAGTTATCAGTGTATGTCAGAGGCAAAAACTAAGCCATGAGGTCGAATGAATTGTCCATAGAACTCAGAGACAGGATTGTGTCGAGGGACAGATGTTGGGAAGCATTGAAGGTTCCCAAGAACACAGTGGCCTCCATCATTCTTAAATGTAAGAAGTTTGGAACCACCAAGACACTTCCTAGAGCTGGTCACCTGGCCAAACTGAGCAATCTGGTCACTCTGACAGAGCTCCAGAGTTCCTCTGTGGGGATGGGAGAAACTTCCAGAAGGACAACCATCTCTGTAGCCCTCCACCAATTAGGCCTTAATGGTAGAGTGGCCAAACAGAAGCCAATCCTCAGTAAAAGGCACATGACAGCCCACTTGGAGTTTGCCAAAAGGCACCTAAAGGACTCTCAGACCGTGAGAAACAAGATTATCTGGTCTGATGAAACCAAGATTGAACTCTTTGGCCTGAATGCCAAGCTTCATGTATGGAGGAAACCTGGCACCATCCCTACAGTGAAGCACGGTGGTGGCAGCATCATGCTGTGGGGATGGTTTTCAGCGGAATGGGACTGGGAGACTAGTCAGGATCAAGGCAAATATGAACAGAGCAAAGTACAGAGAGCTCCTTGATGAAAACCTGCTCAGGCTGGGGCAAATGTTCACCTTCCAACAGGACAATGACCCTAAGCACACTGCCAAGAGAACACAGGAGTGACTTCGGGACAAGTCTCTGAATGTCCTTGAGCGGCCCAGCCAGAGCCCAGACTTTAACCCGATCGAACATCTCTGGAGAGACCTGAGAATAGCTGTGCAGCAACGCTCCCCATCCAACCTGAGAGAGTTTGAGAGGATCTGCAGAGAAGAATGAGAGAAACTCCCCAAATACAGGCTTAAATCGCTACCAAGTGTGCTTCAACAGAGTACTGAGCAAAGGGTCTGAATAATTATGCAAGTGACAAATAGTTCATTTAAAAAATAGATATATATATTTTACCATATAATACATATGAACATACTGGGCATATCCATTGAGGTTTGCAACTTAATAAAAGCTTGCAGAAAGTAACAGTGAGTAACATAGTAACACTAGTAATACAGTAGTAACAGTAGCATAGTAACACTAGTAATACAGTAGTAACAGTAACATAGTAACACTAGTAATACAGTAGTAACAGTAGCATAGTAACACTAGTAATACAGTAGTAACAGTAACATAGTAACACTAGTAATACAGTAGTAACAGTAGCATAGTAACACTAGTAATACAGTAGTAACAGTGAGATGGTAACACTAGTAATACAGTAGTAACAGTAACATAGTAACACTAGTAATACAGTAGTAACAGTAACATAGTAACACTAGTAATACAGTAGTAACAGTAGCATAGTAACACTAGTAATACAGTAGTAACAGTGAGATGGTAACACTAGTAATACAGTAGTAACAGTAACATAGTAACACTAGTAATACAGTAGTAACAGTAACATAGTAACACTAGTAATACAGTAGTAACAGTAGCATAGTAACACTAGTAATACAGTAGTAACAGTGAGATGGTAACACTAGTAATACAGTAGTAACAGTAACATAGTAACACTAGTAATACAGTAGTAACAGTAACATAGTAATACAGTAGTAACAGTAACATAGTAACACTAGTAATACAGTAGTAACAGTAACATATTAACACTAGTAATACAGTAGTAACAGTGAGATAGTAACACTAGTAATACAGTAGTAACAGTAACACAGTAACACTAGCAATACAGTAGTAACAGTAACATATTAACATTAGTAATACAGTAGTAACAGTAGCATAGTAACACTAGTAATACAGTAGTAACAGTGAGATGGTAACACTAGTAATACAGTAGTAACAGTAACATAGTAACACTAGTAATACAGTAGTAACAGTAACATAGTAATACAGTAGTAACAGTAACATAGTACCACTAGTAATATAGTAGTAACAGTGAGATAGTAACACTAGTAATGTAGTAGTAACAGTGAGATGGTACCACTAGTAATACAGTAGTAACAGTAACACAGTAACATTAGTAATACAGTAGTAACAGTGAGATAGTAACACTAGTAATACAGTGGTAACAGTGAGATGGTAACACTAGTAATACAGTAGTAACAGTGATATGGTAACACTAGTAATACAGTAGTAACAGTAACATAGTACCACTAGTAATATAGTAGTAACAGTGAGATAGTAACACTAGTAATGTAGTAGTAACAGTGAGATGGTACCACTAGTAATACAGTAGTAACAGTGGGATGGTAACAGTAGTAATACAGTAGTAACAGTGAGATGGTAACACTAGTAATACAGTAGTAACAGTGAGATGGTAACACTAGTAATACAGTAGTAACAGTAGCATAGTAACACTAGTAATACAGTAGTAACAGTGAGATGGTAACACGAGTAATACAGTAGTAACAGTAACATAGTAACACTAGTAATACAGTAGTAACAGTAACATAGTACCACTAGTACTATAGTAGTAACAGTGAGATGGTAACACTAGTAATACAGTAGTAACAGTGAGATGGTAACACTAGTAATATAGTAGTAACAGTGAGATGGTAACACTAGTAATACAGTGGTAACAGTAACATAGTAACACTAGTAATATAGTAGTAACAGTGAGATGGTAACACTAGTAATACAGTAGTAACAGTGACATGGTAACACTAGTAATATAGTAGTAACAGTGAGATGGTAACACCAGTAATACAGTAGTAACAGTGAGATGGTAACACTAGTAATACAGTAGTAACAGTGACATGGTAACACCAGTAATATAGTAGTAACAGTGAGATGGTAACACTAGTAATATAGTAGTAACAGTGAGATGGTAACACCAGTAATACAGTAGTAACAGTGACATGGTAACACTAGTAATATAGTAGTAACAGTGACATGGTAACACTAGTAATATAGTAGTAACAGTGAGATGGTAACACCAGTAATACAGTAGTAACAGTGAGATGGTAACACTAGTAATACAGTAGTAACAGTGACATGGTAACACTAGTAATATAGTAGTAACAGTGAGATGGTAACACTAGTAATACAGTGGTAACAGTGACATGGTAACACTAGTAATATAGTAGTAACAGTGAGATGGTAACACTAGTAATACAGTGGTAACAGTGACATGGTAACACTAGTAATATAGTAGTAACAGTGAGATGGTAACACCAGTAATACAGTGGTAACAGTGACATGGTAACACTAGTAATATAGTAGTAACAGTGAGATGGTAACACTAGTAATACAGTGGTAACAGTGACATGGTAACACTAGTAATATAGTAGTAACAGTGAGATGGTAACACCAGTAATACAGTGGTAACAGTGACATGGTAACACCAGTAATACAGTAGTAACAGTGAGATGGTAACACTAGTAATACAGTGGTAACAATGACATGGTAACACTAGTAATATAGTAGTAACAGTGAGATGGTAACACTAGTAATACAGTGGTAACAGTGACATGGTAACACTAGTAATATAGTAGTAACAGTGAGATGGTAACACCAGTAATACAGTAGTAACAGTGAGATGGTAACACTAGTAATACAGTGGTAACAGTAGCCTACTGTGATGCTGTACCATGACATGATATCAAGCTCTTGGCCTATTACGTGACTGTATTGATCTCTATCAATCAGTATAAAATAAGAAACAATGTTCTACTGTCTGGCACACAGCAATGACAATCATTCCATTGGTCATCTGATGGAAAGAAACCTTAACCCACATCTGCTTTCCCAGGACCCTCTACTACACAGCCACTGTCTGCAAAAACCCCTCCATGCAAAATACTGTCAACCAAAACGCTAAACAAATTCTTTGCCTTTTCTCAGCGAGTGATCATTTAAAAGGAATTTTCCAGAGGAGGCCCGGCCCGGGCTAATATTAGCCCAGAAAATGAAGTTTCCGTTCCCGCCCTCCCGGGCGATATTCTCACTGACCGAAGCCACTACTGTGTGATCAGATTGTCTTGGAGCTTGTGGGGTCGTTTAGATGCAGATAGGCCATAGTTTAAATACGAAGGACTCTCTCTCTCTCTCTCCCTCTCTCATCTCTCTCCTCTCTCTCTCTCTCTCTCTCTCCCTCTCCCTCCCTCCCCCTCCCTACCTCCCTCCATCCCTCTCTCTCTCTCTCTCTCTCTCATCTGATCTCTCTCTCTCCCAGGACCCCCTCCCTACCTCCCTCCATCCCCTCTCAAAATCTCTAAACTCTCTTTTCTCCCTCCTCCCTCCCCTCCCTACCTCCCTCCATCCCTCTCTCCACTCTCTCTCTTCTCTCTCCCTCTCCCTCCCCCTCCCTACCTCCCTCCATCCCTCTCTCTCTCTCTCACTCTGGTCCCTCAATGGGGTAAATGGATCCAGTCAAATACTTCAGCAACAATCCCTCTACACTGTGTTACTCTGAGCACCTGAGGTAGTTGGAAAACAGAACAGCTCCATGTTGATCAGAGGGAAATCACTCCAAATACACAGGTGTTGCAGATCGAGTAGAAACCAACCCTGGAATGTGTGTTAACGTAGCCCTTTCCTGCAGTCAAATGACCTACTAACCTCATTGTGGAATGTTATTCATATTTTTCTTCATTATAAACATTTTAAAAATCAGAAAATATGGTGTTCCTATGTCCAACAGCTTTGTTATATACTGAAAAATATATATAAATGCAACATGTTGGTCCCATGTTTCATAAAAGATTGCAGAGAAGTTCAAATACGCACAAAAAGCTTATTTCTTTCAAATCTTGTGCACACATTTGTTTCCATCCCTGTTAGTGAGCATTTCTCCTTTAACAAGAGAATCCACCCACCTGACAGGTGTGGAATATCAAGAAGCTGATAAAACAGCATGATCATTACACAGGTGCACCTTGTGCTGGGGGCATGGCGTTGTGTGCCGTTTTGGCACACAACGCCATGCCACAGATTCCTCAAGTTTTGAGGGTGCAAGCAATTGGCATGCTGACTGCACGAATGTCCACCAAAGCTGTTGCCAGAGAATTTAATGTTAATTTCTCTACCATAAGCCGCCTCCAACGATAACAGCCACCCAGACATACCAGCCACCCAGACAGCTGACGAAACTAAGGAGAATTTCTGCCTGTAATAAAGCCCTTTTATGGGGAAAAACTCATTTTGATTGGCTGGGCCAATCAAAATGAGTTTTTCCCCATAAAAGGGCTTCATTACAGGCAGAAATTCACCCATGGCTGCGCCCCTGCCCTGAATGTGAAATCCATAGATCAAATCAAATCAAAGTGTATTTGTCACATGCGCAGAATACAACATGTATAGACCTAACAATGAAATGCTTACTTACAGGCTCTAACCAATAGTGCAAAAAAAAGGTGTGTGTGTGTGTGTGTGTAGGTAAGTAAAGAAATAAAACAACAGTAAAAAGAAATTTGAAAATAAGAGTAGCAAGGCTGTATACGGACACCGGTTAGTCAGGCTTATTGAGGTAGTATGAACATGTAGGTATGGTTAAAGTGACTATGCATATATGATGAACAGAGAGTAGCAGAAGCGTAAAAAGAGGGATTGGCGGGTGGTGAGACACAATGCAGATAGCCAGGTTAGCCAATGTGCGGGGGGCACTGGTTGGTCGGGCCAATTGAAATAGTATGTACATGTACAGTTACAGTGACTATGCATATAAGATAAACAGAGAGTAGCAGCAGCGTAAAAGAGCGGTTGGAGGGGGGGGGGGACGCACACTGCAAATAGTCCGGGTAACCATTTGGTTACCTGTTCAGGAGTCTTATGGCTTGTTGAGAACTGTTGAGAAGCCTTTTTGTCCTAGACTTAGCACTCCGGCACCGCTTGCCATGCGGTAGTAGAGAGAACAGTCTATGACTGGGGTGATTGGGGTCTTTGACAATTTTTAGGTCCTTCCTCTGACACCGCCTGGTGTAGAGGTCCTGGATGGCAGGCAGCTTTGCCCCAGTGATGTACTGGACCGTACGCATTACCCTCTGTAGTGGCTTGCGGTCGGAGGCCGAGCAGTTGCCGTACCAGGCAGTGATGTAACCAGTGCTTTCAATGCTGCAACTGTAGAACCTTTTGAGGATCTCAGGACCCATGCCAAATCTTTTCAGTCTCCTGAGTGGGAATAGGCTTTGTCGTGCCCTCTTCACGACTGTCTTGGTGTGTTTGGACCATTCTAGTTTGTTGTTGATGTGGACACCAAGGAACTTGAAGCTCTCAACCTGCTCCTCTACAGCCCCGTCAATGAGAATGGGGGCATGCTTGGTGCTCTTTTTCTTGTAGTCCACAATCATCTCCTTTGTCTTGATCACGTTGAGGGATAGGTTGTTATTCTGGCACCACCCGGCCAGGTCTCTGACCTCCTCCCTATAGGCTGTCTCGTCGTTGTCGGTGAACAGGCCTACCACTGTTGTGTCGTCTGCAAACTTAATGATGGTGTTGGTGTCGTGCCTGGCCATGCAGTCGTGGGTGAACAGGGAATACAGGAGGGGACTGAGCACGCACCCCTGGGGAGCTCCAGTGTTGAGGATCAGCGTGGCAGATGTGTTGCCACCTACCCTCACCACCTGGGGGCGTCCTGTCAGGAAGTCCAGGATCCAGTTGCAGAGTGAGGTGTTTAGTCCCAGGTTCCTTAGCTTAGTGATGAGCTTTGAGGGTACTATGGTGTTGAACGCTGAGCTGTAGTCAATGAATAGCATTCTCACATAGGTGTTCCTTTTGTCCAGGTGGGAAAGGACAGTGTGGAGTGCAATAGAGATTGCATCATCTGTGGATCTGTTTGGGCGGTATGCAAATTGGAGTGGGTTTAGGGTTTCTGGGATAATGGTGTTGATGTGAGCCATTACCAGCCTTTCAAAGCACTTCATGGCTACGGACGTGAGTGCTACGGGTCTGTAGTCATTTAGGGCCTAATGAATTTATTTCAATTGACTGATTTTCTTATATAAATTCAGACAAATCGTTGAATGTTGCGTTTATATTTTTGTTCAGTATATTCCAGTCTTATGTGATGTGTATAAAGTGTAATATTGGGATGCAAACACAAAATGTAATACATTTCAATTCTATATCTGACATGGTACAGGTGTCTTCTTCTTTTTAAGCCCATAACCATGTGTGTGAGGTGTCTACCTTTGTCTCAAAGTAGATTTTTTTTAAGACTACCAAGAAACACTCTGTTTTTAGCCCACCGCAGTAATTAACCGTGCCTTCCCAACACAACACACCAATATAACCCCTGTAAACCAGATAGATCTAGATAGGCCAGGTGTAAGGTGACAACAGCACTCAAGTAAGCCACACACACAGCACATAGAGGGACAGAGACAGAAAGACACACGCACAGCACAGAGAGGGACAGAGACAGAGGGACGGAGACAGAGGGACACACACACACAGCACATAGAGGGACAGAGACAGAAAGACACAGACAGAGACAGGTACACACAGCACAGAGAGGGACAGAGACAGAGATACAGACAGAGACACAGACAGAGACACGTACACACAGCACAGAGAGGGACAGAGACAGAGACACAGACAGAGACACAGACAGAGACACGTACACACAGCACAGAGAGGGACAGAGACAGAGAGACACGTACACACAGCACATAGAGAGATAGAGACAGAGAGACACACACACAGCACATAGAGGGACAGAGACAGAGACAGAGACGCGTACACACAGCACAGAGAGACACACACACAGCACGGTGAGGGATAGTGACAGAGACAGAGAGAGACACACACAGCACAGAGAGGGATAGTGACAGAGACAGAGAGAGACACACACAGCACAGAGAGGAATAGTGACAGAGACAGAGAGAGACACATACACCGCACAGAGAGGGAGTGACAGAGACAGAGAGAAACACACACAGCACAGAGAGACACACACCACACAGAGAGAGACACACACACCGCACAGAGAGGGATAGTGACAGAGACAGAGAGAGACACACACAGCACAGAGAGAGATAGAGACAGAGAGACACACACACAGCACATAGAGGGACAGAGACAGAGACAGAGACGCGTACACACAGCACAGAGAGACACACACACAGCACGGTGAGGGATAGTGACAGAGACAGAGAGAGACACACACAGCACAGAGAGGGATAGTGACAGAGACAGAGAGAGACACACACAGCACAGAGAGGAATAGTGACAGAGACAGAGAGAGACACACACAGCACAGAGAGGGATAGTGACAGAGACAGAGAGAGACACACACAGCACAGAGAGGAATAGTGACAGAGACAGAGAGAGACACATACACAGCACAGAGAGGGAGTGACAGAGACAGAGAGAAACACACACAGCACAGAGAGACACACACCACACAGAGAGAGACACACACACCGCACAGAGAGGGATAGTGACAGAGACAGAGAGAGACACACACAGCACAGAGAGAGATACACACCGCACAGAGAGAGACACACACACCGCACAGAGAGGGACAGTGACAGAGACAGAGAGACACACACACCGCACAGAGAGGGATAGTAACAGAGACAGAGAGAGACACACACACCGCACAGAGAGGGATAGTGACAGAGACAGAGAGAGACACACCACACCGCACAGAGAGGGATAGTGACAGAGACAGAGAGACACACACACCGCACAGAGAGGGATAGTGACAGAGACAGAGAGACACACACACCGCACAGAGAGGGATAGTGACAGAGACAGAGAGAGACACATACACCGCACAGAGAGAGACAGAGAGACACACACACAGCACGGTGAGGGATAGTGATAGAGACAGAGAGAGACACACAGCACAGAGAGAGACAGAGAGACACACATACCGCACAGAGAGGGATAGTGACAGAGACAGAGAGAGACACATACACCGCACAGAGAGAGACAGAGAGACACACACACAGCACGGTGAGGGATAGTGATAGAGACAGAGAGAGACACAGCACAGAGAGAGACAGAGAGACACACATACCGCACAGAGAGAGACAGTGAGACACACACCAGTGGAATGGTACCAGTGGAATGGAATCAAATACTGTACATCAAACACATCGTTTCCAGGTGTTTGATGCCGTTCCATTCTGCTCTGTTACAGCCATTATTATGATCCAACCTCCCCTCACCAGCCTTCTGTGGTATACACATACCCTCCATATGTACAGTGGGACAGACAAAATTAGAAAAAAAATCCAGAAAATCACATTGTAGGATTTTTAATGAATTTATTTGCAAATTATGGTGGAAAATAAGTATTTGGTCAATAACAAAAGTTTATCTCAATACTTTGTTATATACCCTTTGTTGGCAATGACAGAGGTCAAACATTTTCTGTAAGTCTTCACAAGGTTTTCACACACTGTTGGTGGTATTTTGGCCCATTCCTCCATGCAGATCTCCTCTAGAGCAGTGATGTTTTGGGGCTGTTGCTGGGCAACACGGACTTTCAACTCCTTCCAAAGATTTTCTATGGTGTTGAGATCTGGAGACTGGCTAGGCCACTCCAGGACCTTGAAATGCTTCTAACGAAGCCACTCCTTCGTTGCCCGGGCGGTGTGTTTGGGATAATTGTCATGCTGAAATACCCAGCCACGTTTCATCTTCAATGCCCTTGCGGATGGAAGGAGGTTTTCACTCAAAATCTCAAGATACATGGCCCCATTCATTCTTTCCTTTACACGGATCAGTCGTCCTGGTCCCTTGGCAGAAAAACAGCCCCAAAGCATGATGTTTCCACCCCCATGCTTCACAGTAGGTATGGTGTTCTTTGGATGCAACTCAGCATTATTTGTCCTCCAAACACGACAAGTTGAGTTTTTACCAAAAAGTTCTATTTTGGTTTCATCTGACCATATGACATTCTCCCAATCTTCTTCTGGATCATCCAAATGCTCTCTAGCAAACTTCAGATGGGCCTGGACATGTACTGGCTTAAGCAGGGGGACAAATCTGGCACTGCAGGATTTGAGTCCCTGGCGGCGTAGTGTGTTACTGATGCTAGGCTTTGTTACTTTGGTCCCAGCTCTCTGCAGGTCATTCACTAGGTCCCCCCGTGTGGTTCTGGGATTTTTGCTCACTGTTCTTGTGATCATTTTGACCCCACGGGGTGAGATCTTGCGAGGAGCCCCAGATTGAGGGAGATTATCAGTGGTCTTGTATGTCCATTTCCTAATATTTGCTCTCACAGTTGATTTCTTCAAACCAAGCTGCTTACCTATTGCAGATTCAGTCTTCCCAGCCTGGTGCAGGTCTACAATTTTGTTTCTGGTGTCCTTTGACAGCTCTTTGGTCTTGGCCATAGTGGAGTTTGGAGTGTGACTGTTTGAGGTTGTGGACAGGTGTCTTTTATACTGATAACAAGTTCAAACAGGTGCCATTAATACAGGTAACGAGTGGAGGACAGAGGAGCCTCTTAAAGAAGAAGTTACAGGTCTGTGAGAGCCAGAAATCTTGCTTGTTTGTAGGTGACCATCTTTTTTAAGTGGGAAATCTTGCACAATTGGTGGTTGACTAAATACTTTTTTGTCCCACTGTATTTGGACAGTGATGCTACAATTTACCATTTAAAATTGTATATCTGTACACATGCATTTTGGGACTTGAGATCAAATGTTTCATATGAGGCGACAGTATAGAACGTCACCTTCTTTTTGAGGGTGTGTTCATACAAGCTCAGAAAGTTTTCTCACCCCTTGACTTCTTCCCCATGTTGTTGGGTTACAGCCTGAATTCAACATGGGTTCAAACGCTTCTTTTTTTTGTCACCCATCTACACACATTTCCCCCATTATGACAAAGTGAAAACATGTTTTTAGAATTCTTTGCATTTTATCGGAAAAAGAAATACAGAAATATCTCATTGACAAAAGTATTCACACATGTTAGCAGCATCACCGTTGGCAGCGATTACAGCTGTGAGTCTTTCTGGGTAAAAGTCTCTAAGAGCTTCCAAACCTGGATTGTGCAACATTTGCCCATTATTCTTTTCACATTTCTTCAAGCTCTGTCAAATTGTTGTTGATCATTGCTAGAAAGCTATTTTTAAGTCTTGCCTTAGTCTTGCCTTAGATTTTCAAGCAGATTTAAGTCAAAACTGTAACTCGGCCACTGTTGATAAGCAACTCCAGTGTAGCCTTGTGTTTTAGGTTATTGTCCTGCTGAAAGGTGAATTCATCTTCCAGTGTCTGATGGAAAGTAGCCTGTACCAGGTTTTCCTTTAAGATTTTGCCTGTGCTTTGCTCCATTCAGTAGATTTTTATCCTTAAAAACTCCCCAGTGCTTATATATTATATTATATATATTACAACCACACTACAGAGAGCTAAGCACACACACACACACACACACACACACACACACACACACACACACACACACACAACACACACACACACACACACACACACACACACACACACACACACACACACACACACACACACACAGCACACACACACACACACACACGCACACACAACCACACTACAGAGAACTAAGCACACACACACACACACACACACACAACCACACACAGAGCTAAACACACACACACACACACACACACACACACACACACACACACACACACACACACACACACACACACACACACACACACACACACACACACACACACACACACACACACACACACACACACTACAGAGAGCTAAGCACACACACACACACACACGCACACACACACACACTACAGAGAGCTAAACAAACACACACACACACACACACACACACACACACACACACACACACACACACACACACACACACACACACACACACACACACACACACACACACACACACACACACACACACACAACACAACCACACTACAGAGAGCTAAGCACACACACACACACGCACACACACAACCACACTACAGAGAGCTGAACACACACACACACACACACACACACACACACACACACACACACACACACACACACACACACACACATACACACACACACACACACAACCACACTACAGAGAGCTAAGCACACACACACACACACACACACACACACACACACACACAGAGCTACACACACACACACACACACACACACACACACACACACACACTACAGAGAGCTGAAAACACACACACACACACATACACACACACTACAGAGAGCTGAACACACACACACATACACACACACACACACCCACACACACACACACACAACCACACTACAGAGAGCTAAAACAACACACACACACACAAACACAACCACACTACAGAGAGCTAAACACACACACACGCACACACACACACAAACACAAACACAACCACACTACAGAGAGCTAAGCACACACACACACACACACACACACACAACCACACTACGGAGAGCTAAACAACACACACACACACACACACTACAGAGAAATAATCACACACACACACACGCACACACACAACCACACTACAGAGAGCTAAACAAACACACACACACACACACACACACACACACACACACACACACACACACACACACACACACACACACACACACACACACACACACACACACACACACACTACAGAGAGCTGAACACACACACACACACACATACACACACACACACACACACACACACAGCACACACACACACACACACAGAGAGCACAACACACACACACACACACACAACCACACCACAGAGAGCTGAACAAACACACACACACACACACAAAACCACACTACAGAGAGCTAAACACACACACACACACACACACACACACACACACACACACACACACACACACACTAATCACACACACACACACACACACACACTACAGAGAGCTAAACACACACATACACACACACACACACACTACAGAGAGCTGAACACACACACACACACACACAACCACACTAGAGAGCTAAAAACACACACACACACAAACCACACTACAGAGAGCTAAAACACACACACACACACACACACACACACACACACACACACACACACACACACACACACACACACACAGAGCACACACACACACACACACACACACACACACAACCACACTACAGAGAGCTAAACACACACACACACACACACACACACAACCACACTACAGAGAGCTAAACACACACACACGCACACACACACACAAACACAAACACAACCACACTACAGAGAGCTAAGCACGCACACACACACACACAACCACACTACGGAGAGCTAAACACACACACACCTTCATATCCCTTTATCCTTTTACTGCAGTGGGCTAAATCGGGGTCACACAGAGTGTTTCTTGGTAGTCTTAAACAAATCTACTTTGAGACAAAAGTAGACACCTCACACACATGGTTATGGGATTAAAAGAAGAAGACACCTGTACCATGTCAGATATACAGTTGAAATCTGTTACATTTTGTGTTTTCATCCCAATATTATACTTTATATACATCACAGAAGACTGAAATAATAAAAGACTGTTTGACATCGAAACACCAGATTTTCAAAGTTTTTGTTTTATAATGTCTATTAATGATTAAATTAAGAAGAACATTAATAACATTCCACCCATGAGGTCACTAGGTCATTTGACTGCAGGAAAGGGCTACGTTCCTAAGTGGCAAGGGTTAAAAAGGTTGTTGTCACCCCTAACAAAATCAGTATTTTTAGTTACAGACTGATCCCAGATCTGGCTGTGAAGTCTTGCCACCCGCTATGGCCATTGTGCTATACAGCACAAACAGATCTGGGACCAGGTTAGCTTAGTTAGGGTTAAGCTTTATAATGACCAACTCCATAAGTCCTATGACTTAAAGAAAGACCCTATAAGTTACAAGCCACCACCAGTACATATATAGAGGGGAGTGTATATGCATGGTCATATACTCTCCCCTCCATATGTATTTGGACAGTACATTTTTTGTTTTTAAATAACAGTAACAAATCATGAAAGAGCAGCAGTAAAATAACAATAGCGAGGCTGTATACAGGGGGGTACAGAGTCAATGTGTGGGGGGGCACTGGTTAGTCGAGATAATCGAGGTAATATGTACATGTAGGTAGAGTTAAAGTGACTATGCATAGATAATAAACAGAGAGTAGCAGCAGTGTAAAAGAGGGGGGAGTAAAGGTGGTCTCGAGTTTTTTTCCCCCTCTGGTTGCACATTTAACATGCTGGTAGAAATGAGGTAAAGCGGATTTAAGTCCCCGGCCACTAGGAGCGCCGGCCTCTGGATGAGCGGTTTGCTTATGGCCGTATACAGCTCATTGAGTGCGGTCTTAGTGACAGAATCGGTTTGTGATGGTAAATAGACAGCTACAAAGAATATAGATGAATACTCTCTTGGTAAATAGTGTGGTCGACAGCTTATCATGAGATACTCTACCTCAGGCGAGCAAAACCTTGAGACTTCCTTAGATATTGTGCACCAGCTGTTGTTTACAAATATACATAGACCGCCACCCCTTGTCTTACCAGAGGCCACAGTTCTATCCTGCCGAACAAGTGTAAAACCCGCCAGCTGTATGTTATTCATGCCGTGGTTTAGCCACGACTCTGTAAAACACAAGATACTACAGTTTTTAATGTCCCGTTGGTACGATATAAGTGCTCGTAGTTCATCTATTTTATTATCCAGTGAATTTACGTTGGCTAATAGGATTGATGGTAAAGGCAGATTACCCACTCGCCGTCGGACCCTTACAAGGCACTCAGGCCTACGTCCCCAATATCTCAATTTCTTTCTCCTGCGAATGACGGGGATGAGGGCCTTGTCGGGTGTCTGGAGTAAATCCTTTGCGTCCGACTCGTTAAAGAAAACAAAAAACGATTCTTCCAGTATGAGGTGAGTTATCGCTGTCCTGATATCTAGAAGCTCTTTCTGGTCATAAGAGACAGTGGCAGAAACATTATGTACAGAATAAGTTACAAATAACGCGAAAACACACACACAATAGCACAATTGGTTAGAGGACCGTAAAAAGGCAGCCATATCCTCCGGCTCCATTAGTATCAATGAAATATATTAGAGAAAAACATGTTCATGCAGTTGCATGTGTTTATACCAGGTTTAAGCTAGTTCGATTGGGTGTACGGGTAGAAGGAGACACATATTTCCCCACGAGGATGAAGAGGAAATCCTATTTGATATTTCCCTTGAGGATGTCTCACACTTTTCATGGAAATCATTTGAAGTAAAGAGGACATTCAGCAAGAAGCTCTTATCAACTTCCAGTGTCCTTTCAAGAGTTTACTTTACTGTACCTGTATGGTCTAATACTTCAGTAAATTAGACAATAAATGCTAGTGATGTTCCAATGTAACCAAAAACCTTACATGACAGTGTTATGGCAGGTTATGACAGTGTATCCATCTAATTGTCCACGCCCGCTTTACCCTACTGCAGCACGCCGGTGGCAAACTTGACAGGGATAATTATTCGAAGGAGTTCATTTATAGAGCATAAAAGTAAAGTAAACAAGTATAAATGTATTTTTATATATTTTTTTAATTCAAGTTCACTAACGTTAGCTATACCTACTGGTAGTTCTGCTGTGATAATTATGTTAGTTGTGTTGTCAGAGTTAAGGGCTATCCACCAAGCCAATATCTATAACGATAAACTATAGGCCACATAACTATAAAAACATTGGTGAGCATCCACACCAGAGGAAAGTTTATCGTTCTACAGTCTTACACCTGTCAATCAACTGATCAACGCATTCTACTGCACACTGCCTATTAATAAGGTGGTAACATAAGACCATTCACGAGGTCATAAGCACAGATACTGGTCAGACCGTTCACGAGGTCATACGCACAGATACTGGTTCAGACCATTCACGAGGTCATACGCACAGATACTGGTTCAGACCATTCACGAGGTCATACACACAGATAATGGCTCAGACCATTCACGAGGTCATAAGCACAGATACTGGTCAGACCGTTCACGAGGTCATACGCACAGATACTGGTTCAGACCATTCACGAGGTCTAACACACAGATACTGTTTCAGACCATTCACGAGGTCATAAGCACAGATACTGGTCAGACCGTTCACGAGGTCATACGCACAGATACTGGTTCAGACCATTCACGAGGTCATACGCACAGATACTGGTTCAGACCATTCACGAGGTCTAACACACAGATACTGGTTCAGACCATTCACAAGGTCTAACACACAGATACTGGTTCAGACCATTCACGAGGTCTAACACACAGATACTGGTTCAGACCATTCACGAGGTCATACGCACAGATACTGGTTCAGACCATTCACGAGGTCTAACACACAGATACTGGTTCAGACCATTCACGAGGTCTAACACACAGATACTGGTTCAGACCATTCACGAGGTCATACACACAGATACTGGTTCAGACCATTCACGAGGTCATACACACAGATAATGGCTCAGACCATTCACGAGGTCATACACACAGATACTGGTTCAGACCATTCACAAGGTCTAATGCACAGATACTGGTTCAGACCATTCACGAGGTCTAATGCACAGATACTGGTTCAGACCATTCACGAGGTCATACACACAGATAATGGCTCAGACCATTCACAAGGTCTAACGCACAGATACTGGTTCAGACCATTCACGAGGTCTAATGCACAGATACTGGTTCAGACCATTCACGAGGTCTAATGCACAGATACTGGTTCAGACCATTCACGAGGTCTAATGCACAGATACTGGTTCAGACCATTCACGAGGTCTAATGCACAGATACTGGTTCAGACCATTCACGAGGTCTAATGCACAGATACTGGTTCAGACCATTCACGAGGTCTAATGCACAGATACTGGTTCAGACCATTCACGAGATCTAATGCACAGATACTGGTTCAGACCATTCACGAGGTCTAACACACAGATACTGGTTCAGACCATTCACGAGGTCTAATGCACAGATACTGGTTCAGACCATTCACGAGGTCTAACACACAGATACTGGTTCAGACCATTCACAGATCTAATGCACAGATACTGGTTCAGACCATTCACGAGGTCTAACACACAGATACTGGTTCAGACCATTCACGAGGTCTAATGCACAGATACTGGTTCAGACCATTCACGAGGTCTAATGCACAGATACTGTTTCAGACCATTCACGAGGTCTAACGCACAGATACTGGTTCAGACCATTCACGAGGTCTAATGCACAGATACTGGTTCAGACCATTCACGAGGTCTAACACACAGATACTGTTTCAGACCATTCACGAGGTCATAAGCACAGATACTGGTCAGACCGTTCACGAGGTCATACGCACAGATACTGGTTCAGACCATTCACGAGGTCATACGCACAGATACTGGTTCAGACCATTCACGAGGTCTAACACACAGATACTGGTTCAGACCATTCACAAGGTCTAACACACAGATACTGGTTCAGACCATTCACGAGGTCTAACACACAGATACTGGTTCAGACCATTCACGAGGTCATACACACAGATACTGGTTCAGACCATTTACGAGGTCATACACACAGATAATGGCTCAGACCATTCACGAGGTCATACACACAGATACTGGTTCAGACCATTCACAAGGTCTAATGCACAGATACTGGTTCAGACCATTCACGAGGTCTAATGCACAGATACTGGTTCAGACCATTCACGAGGTCATACACACAGATAATGGCTCAGACCATTCACGAGGTCTAACGCACAGATACTGGTTCAGACCATTCACAAGGTCTAATGCACAGATACTGGTTCAGACCATTCACGAGGTCATACACACAGATACTGGTTCAGACCATTCACGAGGTCTAATGCACAGATACTGGTTCAGACCATTCACGAGGTCTAACACACAGATACTGGTTCAGACCATTCACGAGGTCTAATGCACAGATACTGGTTCAGACCATTCACGAGGTCTAATGCACAGATACTGGTTCAGACCATTCACGAGGTCTAACACACAGATACTGGTTCAGACCATTCACGAGGTCTAATGCACAGATACTGGTTCAGACCATTCACGAGGTCTAATGCACAGATACTGGTTCAGACCATTCACGGGTCTAACACACAGATACTGGTTCAGACCATTCACGAGGTCTAACACACAGATACTGGTTCAGACCATTCACGGTCTAATGCACAGATACTGGTTCAGACCATTCACGAGGTCTAACACACAGATACTGGTTCAGACCATTCACGAGGTCTAACTCACAGATACTGGTTCAGACCATTCACGAGGTCTAACTCACAGATACTGGTTCAGACCATTCACGAGGTCTAATGCACAGATACTGGTTCAGACCATTCACGAGGTCTAACACACAGATACTGGTTCAGACCATTCACGAGGTCTAACTCACAGATACTGGTTCAGACCATTCACGAGGTCTAACACACAGATACTGGTTCAGACCATTCACGAGGTCTAATGCACAGATACTGGTTCAGACCATTCACGAGGTCTAACACACAGATACTGGTTCAGACCATTCACGAGGTCTAACACACAGATACTGGTCAGACCGTTCACGAGGTCATACGCACAGATACTGGTTCAGACCATTCACGAGGTCATACGCACAGATACTGGTTCAGACCATTCACGAGGTCTAATGCACAGATACTGGTTCAGACCATTCACGGGGTCTAATGCACAGATACTGGTTCAGACCATTCACGAGGTCTAACACACAGATACTGGTTCAGACCATTCACGAGGTCATACACACAGATACTGGTTCAGACCATTCACGAGGTCTAACACACAGATACTGGTTCAGACCATTCACGAGGTCTAATGCACAGATACTGGTTCAGACCATTCACGAGGTCTAATGCACAGATACTGGTTCAGACCATTCACGAGGTCTAATGCACAGATACTGGTTCAAACCATTCACGAGGTCATACGCACAGATACTGGTTCAGACCATTCACGAGGTCATACACACAGATACTGGTTCAGACCATTCACGAGGTCATACACACAGATACTGGTTCAGACCAGTGCTTTCAGGGTGTGTTCATTGTCATAGTGACAATTGCAAATAATACTTCAATGTACATCTAGGCCAAATGAAAAATAAGGCCGAGCCTGCACATATTTTATAGCATCTCATTGCCTCGTTGCTCATGTGGTTTGTAAGTGATTTCCATTTTTCTAATGGTTGTCAATTCCTTTGCGTCTTATTTTTCACTGTGCTCATCTCTCTGTCTGTCCAGTGCATCCATTTAAAATGCATCAGTACAACAATGTTATCATAATCAGCCAAAAGTGATCACATCAACACACTTTCTCTCCTCAACTCTCCACGAAATTGATTTTCTGTGCTGTAGGCCTGTTTTACATTCAGCAATTAGTCAAAGCAAGCCTGCTTCTTTCCCCGAATAGACTATTAGGCTTTGTAAAAAAATAAATCGATAAAATATGAATGTCCTATAGTTTTTGTAGCCTATAGCGCAAAGGAACGTTTTAGTTATTTATCAGACGCTCTTATCCAGAGCGACATACAGGAGCAATCAGGTTTAAGCGCTTTGCCCAAGGGCACATCGACAGATTTAACACATAGCCGCTTCAGAACTAGCGACCTTTCGGTTATTGGCCCAACGCTCTTAACCGCTAGGCTACCTGCCGCTCAGCTGGAAGGGAGAGGCGGGTGATGTGTAGCCCAAGTAATTAAGCTAAATATCAGCTAGATATTAGGCCATTCATTTGCTAAATATTAGGGATAAAGGCTAAATATTTACCTGCCAGGGTGCAAGACAAAAGGTTAACGGATTATGAAATGTCAGATCTGTGCGTTCCCCCAGAGTTCTGTGGTACCGGGGTACGCAAAGCTTCAGTATTGATTAGGCCTAGGCCTATGTTTTCAGACAAGATGATTATCACACCTGGGCTACGACAACACAGTGCAACGAGGAAGGTATTATTGTTATGAAGTGAGGTCACAGTTATCGTTCTATAGGCTGCAAACTGCAGTGATGTAGGCTAATAACCGCTCAAACATCCTGTTGTTTTTCATGCCAAAATAGCTGCCCACAGCCTAGGCCTGATTATGCAACCATTTGGATCAGTCTATTATCAACAGTTTAGAACAGGGGTGTCAAACTCATTCCATGGAGGGACTAGTGTCTGCTGTTTTTTTTTTTTTTTCCTATTCAATTTAAGACCTAGACAACCAGGTGAGGGGAGTTCCTGACTACTCAGTGACCTTAATTAATCAATTAAGTACAAGGGAAGAGCGAAAACCCACAGACACTCGGCCCTCTGTGGAATGAGTTTGACACATGTAGTTTAGAAGCACAAGAAAGGTCCATTAGCAGGCCACTCCTATGGTGTATTTTGTCAGGATGTAGCCTGTTAAGATAGGCCTACTATAGGAAAAAAAATCTAAAATATTCCCCTTTATTTAACCAGGCAGGCTTGTTGAGAACAACGGTGACCTGGCCAAGATAAAGCACAGCAGTGCGGCACAAACAACAGCACAGAGTTACACATGGAATAAACAAACATACAGTCAATATCACAATAGAGAAAAAAGTCTGTATACAGTGTGTGCAAATGAGGTAAGATAAGGGAGTTAGGCAATAAATAGGCCATAGTGGTGAAATAAATACAATTTAGCAATTAAACACTGAAGTGATAGATGTGCAAAAGATGAATGTGCAAGTAGAGATACTGGGGTGCAAAAGAGCAAATAAATAAATAAATCATAATAAATAACAGTATGGGGATGAGGTAGTTGGATGGGCTATTTACAGATGGGCTATATACAGGTGCAGTGATCTGTAAGCTGCTCTGACAGCTGGTGCTTTAATCTAGTGAGGGAGATATGGGTCTCCAGCTTCAGTGATTTTTGGAATTCGTTCCAGTCATTGGCAGCAGAGAACTGGTAGGAAAGGCGGCCAAAGGAGAAATTGGCTTTGGGGGTGACCAGTGAAATATACCTGCTGGAGCGTGTGCTACGGGTGGGTGCTGCTATGGTGACCAGTGAGCTGAGATAAGGCGGGGCTTTACCTAGCAAAGACTTATAGATGACCAGGAGCCAGTGGGTTTGGGGACAAAAGCATACAGGTCGCAGTGGTGGTAGTATATGGGTCTTTGGTGACAAATCAAATCAAATGTGATTTTATTTGTCACATACACATGGTTAGCAGATGTTAATGCGAGTGTAGCGAAATGCTTGTGCTTCTAGTTCCGACAATGCAGTAATAACCAACAAGTAATCTAGCTAACAATTCCAAAACTCCTACCTTATAGACACAAGTGTAAGGGGATAAAGAATATGTACATAAAGATATATGAGTGAGTGATGGTACAGAGCGGCATAGGCAAGATACAGTAGATGGTATTGAGTGCAGTATATACATATGAGATGAGTATGTAAACAAAGTGGCATAGTTAAAGTGGCTAGTGATACATGTATTACATAAGGATGCAGTAGATGATATAGAGTACAGTATATACATATACATATGAGATGAATAATGTAGGGTATGTAAAAATTATATTAGGTAGCATTGTTTAAAGTGGCTAGTGATATATTTTACATAATTTCCCATCAATTCCAGGTTGATTAGAAAGGCCTGCTCGCTGAAGTGTTTTAGGGAGCGTTTGACAGTGATGAGGGGTGGTCGTTTGACCGCAGACCCATTACAGATGCGGGCAATGAGGCAGTGATCGCTGAGATCCTGGTTGAAGACAGCAGAGGTGTATTTGGAGGGCAGGTTGGTTAAGATGATATCTATGAGGGTACCTGTGTTCACGGATTTGGGGTTGTACCTGGTAGGTTCATTGATAATTTGTGTGAGATTGAGGATATCAAGCTTAGATTGTAGGATGGCCGGGGTGTTAAGCATGTCCCAGTTTAGGTCACCTAACAATCCCTTCCCTTCGGTTACAGAAGTCAACAAATGAGAGGGCCTGGGGAATGGGAGTGGAGCTAGGCACTGCAGGGCCTGGATTAACCTCTACATCACCAGAGGAGCAAAGGAGGAGTAGGATAAGGGTACGGCTAAGGGCTATAAGAACTGGTCGTCTAGTACGTTCGGGACAGAGAGTAAAAGGAGCAGGTTTCTGGGCAAGGTAGAATAGATTCAATGCATAATGTACAGACAAAGGTATGGTAGGATGTGAATACAGTTGAGGTAAACCTAGGCATTGAGTGACGATGAGAGAGAGATTGTCTCGAGAGACATCAATTAAACCAGGAGAGGTGGGGGGGTGGGACAAGAGGGATAGCTGAGGCATATTGAGCAGGGCTGGAGGCTCTACAGTGAAATAAGACAATAATCACTAACCAAAACAGCAATGGACAAGGCATATTGACATTAGGGAGAGGCATGCGTAGCCGAGTGATCATAGGGTCCAATGAGTAGCTGGACGGGCTGGAGACACGGCGATTCAGACAGCTAGCGGGCCGGGGCTAGCAGGCGAGCAGAAGGGCCTTAGAGGGACGTCGCGTTGGAGGAAGTCTGTTGTTGTAGCCCCCTCATGCGGTTACGTCGGCAGACCAGTCGTGATGGATCGGCAGGTGTCCGTGTAGTAAACGTGTGTTACATCACCGACAGCTGACTGTGGGCCTCTACGTATAGAGAGTCTTTTGAGAGGTTTGCAGGGATAACCTTACAACTAGCACCAACATCTAGCTGAAATTTGACAGCCTTTTTATTGACCAGCACGGTTGCAAAGAGAGCTGCATTGGGGTCTGTGGCTTTCTCCTGTACCACGTTGATGGTCTCGGACTTTGGCCCTAGCGTGACGCAGAGAACATCCCCATGCGAGTCAGCTGAGGCATTCTCCATTGCCAGGACGTTGTTTCTCTTGCTGGTTCCTGCACTTTTGCAAACAGTAGAGAAGGGATTGTTAAATGATTGTTAAATGCAGGGCATTCTTTATTTTTTGTCTTTCATGTTTCCGTCCACGGTCTTGTATAATGCTCTGTGAGCCTGTTCCTCTGTGGGGTCTCCTCTCCCTCTCTGTCTCTCTTTCTGCATTACTGCAGCATTGCTACAGGGCCCTACACTTCTATGGCTTAGCTCTCTGTCTAGCAGGGTGGGGCTCAATTCAGAACTGTGGAATTGACTCCCATTCAACTCAATTCAGAACTGTGGAATTGACTCCCATTCAACTCAATTCAGATCTGTGGAATTGACTCCCATTCAACTCATGAGTTAAAATGTTATTGAATTGGCTCCACCCCACACAATTTGAGTTTGAGTGACAGGTAGTATAATTCCATTCAGTGAAATTCAATTCCACTCAGTCATAGAACATTAGAGTTTCATTGAATCTAAATGGTCACACTTCCAGATAAAGAATATATCACTTTTCTCTAGAAACAATGTTCCTAAACTCTTTTGACCTTAGTACTTAGAATAGACCATTACATTTCCACCAACCATTTCATTTGTTTGGCTTCTTTCTCCCTCTCTCTTAGCAAATTACGGGCAAGTTTATGGGCCAAAGGTTCCCTTCCAAAATTCAAAAGAAGCAAACACATGCGAAGTCATGATTTGTCCAAATAACCAGTGATGAAAAATCCAAGCGCCGGAGCTACTGCTGCTCGTTATCTCACGTATCCCGTTGTGTCACGACAGATCTACGGTACAATGTATGTTTACAGTTGTTTGCAGTTGTTTACAGTTGTCCATAGCTATATCTTTCCAAAAATATGCAGTAGCACAGATCATCTATATACTGACCAGGGAAGCCCCAATTCTGTTATTGACAGAAACCTGTGACATGACAGACCAATCAGGACTCATCTCTCAGTATGTCCAGCCCTCCATGATCTCAGCCAATCACGGCTAGCCAGGAAGGATCCTGTCCCTTTTTCCTACATAGCTCAGTGTTTTCTCCTTGGCTAAACTAGGCTTGTAATTGAACAGTTTTATTAATATTTACAGATCACATACAAGTTTATTATTAAGGCACGTCAAAGTTCAAATGTTCAAGAAGACATTTAAGTTAGTTCCTATTTCACAGTAGGAACTACTTCACAGTAGGAACTAACGGAAAATGCCCAGCTTCCTGAATCCCGTAACAATTGGCAGCCAAGCATCGATCACCATGTCAACGGCATTCAAATAAAACCCTCAATATTTATAGAAAATGTGTACCAAGCTCATCACCGTCCAACACTTTACCACCATGAAGTTCATCATGACATATTTCATCTGCCTATAAACTCCTAATGGTTTCCCATGTCGTAGTGGTAGTACAACGTAGCCTATCATCACATGACTCCAAGTTTACTTTCACATGATGATTTATTATGTCAATATCTCCACATCATCAACTTCACAAACACAAAAATATCCTACAACGTCGAACGAACAAATTGTCTGTCGACATTTATGAAATAGTATTGACCCTTCATGTTTCCATCACACCTATGGGGATTTTTATACGGCATGACCTTACTCGCATAAACACTGTGGATGGAAACATGGTTACTGTCCCGCAATAGATGACTACATAGCTTCCACAAAAAAACAGCACAGAACGACAGTTACCAAACAAGACGACTGGCGTCTTCCATAAATACTCTGAAGACAAATACAAACTGCTTATTCATAGCTCCTCGGCTGCTATAATTAGTGTGGTACACTCCGGTTTTGGCGCTAGGACTTAGGGAAGTAGTGGGGAGGCAGGGTGACCTCTTGACCCTGTGGAATCTACAGATTGGCAGACAGCCTCGGAAAGAGTGTGTGTTTCTGGCAGACCTGGGTTCCAATACTATTTGAAATAAAATCAAGTACTTTAGCTGGGCTTGACTGAGTTTGCCAGTTGAAATGGAACTAATGATAAAGTCCCATCCAACTGGCACCACTGGCAGACTAAAACAAACACAAAGATTTCATATAGTATTTGAACCCAGGTCTGATAAGTGGGGACTGGCTGTCCAAGCCCTCATAAGACACAGCGGTATGTATGTGTTAGAATGTGTGTGTGTGTGTGTGTGTATCTGGCAGAGTGGGGACGGACGTACACACGGGACCTCTTCTAGAGCCGGAGGAGGATGGAACTAAAAGCACAAAAGAACTCCCGGGACACACATCAAACTGGAGAAAACATTTAAGAGGCATGGCATGCATGCTCAAACACACGCACACACATGCACACGCACACACACACACACACACAATGAGGGGAGAATGATCCATGCCGGCAAGAGTAGAAAGACAGACACAAATACACATCTACACATAATGTACACATCTACACATACTGTACACATCTACATATACTGTACAACTCTACACACACCGTACACCTCTATACACACTGTACACATCTACATATACTGTAAACATCTACACACACTGTACACCTCTACACATCTACATATACTACACACATCTACACACACTGTACATCTCTACACACACTGTACACATCTACATATACTGTACAACTCTACACACACCGTACACCTCTATACACACTGTACACATCTACATATACTGTAAACATCTACACACACTGTACACCTCTACACATCTACATATACTGTAAACATCTACACACACTGTACACCTCTACACATCTACATATACTATACACATCTACACACACTGTACACCTCTACACACACTGTACACCTCTACACACACTGTACACCTCTACACACACTGTACACCTTTATACACACTGTACACATCTACATATACTGTACAACTCTACACACACCGTACACCATCTACACACACTGTACACATCTACACACACTGTACACATTTACACACACTGTACACATCTACACACACTGTACACATCTACACACACTGTACACATCTACACACACAGTACACATCTACACACACTGTACACATCTACACATGAACAGAAAAGCAGGACAAACTATGTATTTTGCCTAACTGTAAACATTCTATTTTAGTCTAGTTGCTGGATGACAATTGTTCACTATTGTGAAAAATGAAATTCACATAAGCACCACTATGGCCTACTCCACACATGCCCTACTACAGTAGCTATGTTGGTCTATTGTACTTCAAACTAGGATTGCTTAGGATTCAAACCTTCTCAAACAGCCTAATTCAAACTCTGTGATGTAACACAATCAGATCAAGCCCTATGTGACTCCTGAGAAGCAGCTGACTAGTAGAATCGGGTGTGTTGGAGTAGGGTTAGAACAAAATCCTACAGGAAGATAGCTCTTCAGAGGGAGGGTTGACCCCCCCCGCCCCCCACCCCCCCTAATTTCCATGGGTCACCAAGATTGCTGCCCAGTGACCAAGCCATGGAGCCACCGCCACAACCCCTAGCCATCACTGTCGTGCCTCCCAGGCTTGTGAGAACCTCTCCCTGAACCTTCTGAGACTGTGTGCTCTTTTCCACCATTCCCAGGTTTATTTATGGAAGGTGCAGTTTGTCATATTTTTCCATAGCGTAATTTCTACCCTATAAATACATCCCGTAAAGCTGCAGGGCATGTCTATCTGTCCTGGACAATGATCAGCCCTCTCTCTCGCTCTCTCTCCAAATATTTCAGCTTTGACAAATATAGTGTAATCTCTGTGGCGATGGGAACCCATTGGATAACTAACAACTTTATTTGAAATCCAGAGTTTCCATGCTAAAGCCATCTTGAGTTGGACCCATTTTTCCATCGACATGGACAGCTAAGAAGACAGTTGAACTCTGGAGTAGTAGCTATAAATGGACTATTTTTAGCATATTTTTAGTATCTCAGTAGGCAAATATTTAGGCTACAACTTTGTGCGTCTCATAATAAGATATTATAGGTCAGTAGAGGTACTGAGGTACTTCGTGTTATCAGAAGCCTATTGGTTGTTGTGGGGCTTATCAGCCTCTTTTGTGTGCATTTCACCTTGAAGTTCCCACTGATAGGAGGAATGTAAATATTAGGATTGGCATATGAGGCATTTCTATATTGATGTCATGATAATGAATCTCATTATTGGAATTAAAGGCCAAGTACAGTCAAAAACATGATATTCCTGTGTTTCATATATATTTCCAGACTATGAGGTTGGAATAATACTGTGCAATTTTGAAAATGATGATAATTTAGCATCAGAGCTGTTTAAAAATTCCACCTGAAACTTCAACTTCAGAGTTTTGACCTGCATGGTGACATCATCAGGCGGTAAATTAGTTCGTAGACCAATGGGAAAGAGAGCTCCAAACCTCTCTGCCAACAACAGCTAGAAATGTCTATTTGCTAAGAAACTATGTTTGTTTTCAATTCAAATGGTCAAAAAGACACAAACACAGTAAAGTCATTCAATCTGACCCAGAAAAGAATTGATGTGGAGATAAAAATGGCTGCATTGGACCTTTAAAAGCCAAGGAGACAGAAAGCCTTGTTGACAGAAAGCCTTGTTGACAGAAAGCCAAGGAGACAGAAAGCCTTGTTGACAGAAAGCCAAGGAGACAGAAAGCCTTGTTGACAGAAAGCCAAGGAGACAGAAAGCCTTGTTGACAGAAAGCCAAGGAGACAGAAAGCCAAGGAGACAGAAAGCCTTGTTGACAGAAAGCCAAGGAGACAGAAAGCCTTGTTGACAGAAAGCCAAGGAGACAGAAAGCCTTGTTGACAGAAAGCCAAGGAGACAGAAAGCCAAGGAGACAGAAAGCCTTGTTGACAGAAAGCCAAGGAGACAGAAAGCCAAGGAGACAGATAGCCAAGGAGACAGAAAGCCAAGGAGACAGAAAGCCTTGTTGACAGAAAGCCAAGGAGACAGAACGCCTTGTTGACAGAAAGCCAAGGAGACAGAAAGCCAAGGAGACAGATAGCCAAGGAGACAGAAAGCCAAGGAGGCAGAAAGCCTGTATGACAGAAAGCCAAGGATTTACAGAAAGCTTTTTTTGGCAGAATAAAGACACTGTAAAGACAGGCAAGGGGACAGAAAGCCTTGTTGACAGAAAGCCAAGGGACAGAAAGCCAAGGAGACAGATAGCCAGGAGACAGAAAGCCAAGGAGACAGAAAGCCTTGTTGACAGAAAGCCAAGGAGAGGGAACGCCTTGTTGACAGAAAGCCAAGGAGACAGAAAGCCAAGGAGACAGATAGCCAAGGAGACAGAAAGCCTCCTAGTTCATTTGAGAAAAAAGCCTAAAGGAAAGTTTAAAGGATTGGCCTTGGACTGAAATAAAGCCAACAGAAAGCCAAGGAGACAGAACGCCTTGATGACAGAAAGCCAAGGGAGACAGAAAGCCAAGGAGACAGATAGCCAAGGAGACAGAAAGCCTTGACACACACAGAAAGCACAAGGAGACAGAAAGCCAAGGAGACAGATACAAGGAGACAGAAAGCCAGGAGACAGAAAGCCTTGTTGACAGAAAGCCAAAGACAGAACCCTATGTTGACAGAAAGCCACCAGACAGAAAGCCAAGGAGACAGATAGCCAAGGAGACAGAAAGCCAAGGAGTCAAGAAAGCTGGCTGAAAAAGCCCACACTGGGAAAGTAGCTTTATTTCAACCTAAGACTAAAGACACTGTAAAGACAGGCAACCTGGGCCCACAGCGGTCACAGTGGTTAGCCCAGTGTTGGACTAGTAACCGGAAGGTTGCCACAGTTCAAACCCAACCGAGCTGACAAGGTGTCGTTCTACCCACCTCAAACAGGCAGTTAACCCACTGTTCCACAGGTCAACCAAAAGCACAAAATAAAAAAATGTTCCAACACTGTGTCTGGTTTATAAAGGTAAAAAAACCTTAAAAAATTGTCAATGCATCACCACATTCAACCTAAGCCTTACCACTTAGAATCAACCAAACCCAACACAGTAGGTTCCTTCAACCTAAAGTAGGGAGACACTGGAGCACAGCCATTATCACATAGGGATACTCAACCAGTATACATTCACACTCAAATTTCTCCCTATATCACAAAACCACCAGATTCTCTTTTCCCATGTCAACCTAAACCCACACTAGTTAATTTGAAAAATAACCTAAACCTTTAAGTTTAAAGGATTCAACCTAAAGCCCACATCAACCTGGGAAAAGCCTACACTTCAACCTAATGACTCAAACACTCCACTGATAACAGAAATCTCAACCTAAAGCCCACACTCTCAACCACGCCCACACACGCAACCTAAAGCACACACTCACAACCAAAGCCCACACTCTCAACCAAAGCCCACACACACACACTCAACACACACACACTCACACACACTAAAGCCCACACTCACAACACACACCCACACACACAAAAAGCCCAAAACCTGCATTCCAACAGCCTGTTTTGGTCATTGTCAATGACATCACCATATTCAAGCCAGTGTCAAAAGCCCACACTCTCAACCTAAAGTGTACACTCTCAACCTAAAGCCCACACTCTCAAATATAGAAAATCAACCGGAAAATCTATATTTTCCCAGAATATCCCCACAAATAGTTTGTAACTCCACTCTTAACCTAAGCCCACACTATTAACCTAAAGCCCACACTATTAACCTAAAGCCCACACTCTCAACCTAAAGCCCACACTCTCAACCTAAAGCCCACACTCTCAACCTAAAGCCCACACTCTCAACCTAAAGCCCACACTCTCAACCTAAAGCCCACACTCTCAACCTAAAGCCCACACTCTCAACCTAAAGCCCACACTCTCAACCTAAAGCCCACACTCTCAACCTAAAGCCCACACTCTCAACCTAAATCCCACACTCTCAACCTAAAGCCCACACTCTCAACCTAAATCCCACACTCTCAACCTAAAGCCCACATTCTCTACCTAAAGCCCACACTCTCAACCTCAACCAAAAGCCCACACTCTCAACCTAAAGCCCACACTCTCCCACACTCTCAACCTAAAGCCCACACTCTCAACCTAAAGCCCACACTCTCAACCTAAAGCCCACACTCTCAACCTAAAGCCCACACTCTCAACCAAAAGCCCACACTCTCAACCTAAAGCCCACACTCTCAACCTAAAGCCCACACTCTCAACCTAAAGCCCACACTCTCAACCTAAAGCCCACACTCTCAACCTAAAGCCCACACTCTCAACCTAAAGCCCACACTCTCAACCTAAAGCCCACACTCTCAACCTAAAGCCCACACTCTCAACCTAAAGCCCACACTCTCAACCTAAAGCCCACACTCTCAACTGAAAGCCCACACTCTCAACCTAAAGCCCACACTCTCAACCTAAAGCCCACACTCTCAACCTAAAGCCCACACTCTCAACCTAAAGCCCACACTCTCAACCTAAAGCCCACACTCTCAACCTAAAGCCCACACTCTCAACCTAAAGCCCACACTCTCAACCTAAAGCCCACACTCTCAACCTAAAGCCCACACTCTCAACTGAAAGCCCAGTCTAGTGTTGTTGTCCCAACAACATTATGGCATTTAGAATGACATAGATTCACCTGGGAGCCTAATTCCATCTAAATAGAATTATTAGAATGCGTAAAGCCCCTTAGACAACGCTTATTGACTTGAATTGGGGTGCCCGTTCTAGTAAATCTATATCTATGGTTAAGGCTTCTCACAGTCATAGCCCCTTGCTGGTCATTAAGGGGTCGTAGGGAGCGAGGAGGTCCACATCCCCCTGTATCCCAAAAACCACCCCTTTGTCCTGGATTGTGCAATTGTTCACTACTCCCCACAGATGTAATGGTGTGTGCTAGAAGGAGTATCCACCATATTTATTATACCAGGCATCTTCCTTCCATGAATCCATGAAGGGAAAAAGTACACACTTTGGGAGAAAGAAGGGAACAAGTGCACACTTTGGGAGAAATGGGTGATTATTGGGACGCAGACCTCTCTCTGTTTGTTTGAACGGGGCAGTACAGATGTAGGATCTTAATTTGAGCCAGTTTACTACAGCAGGAAAATAATGCCGCAAAAGGAAATGTGAATTATTATGTGGATTATAATTAATGAACATGTGTTTAGGGGTTGGTCAATTTTTTTATAAGAGAAAATCAAGTCTGAAATGTAAAAGTGGAAATTAAAAACTTCAGAAGTCTTTTTAACCCTGCAACAGGGTGATCAAATTAACATCCTACATCTGTGGCGGCAGTGGTAGGCGGCGTTACACTCTAAGAAAACACACTGAACTGGCATGGTTGTTCATTCATATAGAGGCCAGACAAGGAGTATTCTCAGCTGGCTGCGTTTGTTGTTTAAAACACCCTGTGATGCGTGTTGAGATTTCAAGGTCTTTCAGTCATGGGGAGCAAGAGAAGCATCAATGGGAAACTTGTGATGAGAGATGAATGACAATGAATGAAGGGACAGATAGATAGTCAGGTGGTGCTTTGGTTTACAAAGATGTGAATCAGTGAGCGGCAACGCAAGCATTTCGCTACACCCGCAATAACATCTGCCGAACACGTGTATGTGACCAATACATTTTATTTGATTTATCACAAGATAGTGACAGTAAGTATATATATTTTAAACTGCCCTGTATGGCCAGTGTCAGTTGATATCCTCACTGCAATCTAACACTGAGGCTGTGTTCACTCATCTAGAGTGCCCTGGCTTTTTGGAGAATATCTGCATTTTGAGTCTGTGATAGGGTTGGAATAATAACTTTAATTCAGCACCTCCACCTGATCCAGCGAGCTCACAGACAGTGACTCTGACTCCCTAACACCTTTATCACAGTTAACCCCCCCTCTTTTCTCTCCCCGGACTCTTTTCAAGTAGAGATTGCCCTTTGACCAATGCCCTTGGAGTTTCAGCCTTCCGGCAACGAACTCACACTCCATGAGATGTCTCAGAGTGACATCACGTTGTAAGTCGCTCTGGATAAGAGCGTCTGCTAAATGACTTAAATGTAAATGTAAATGTAGCTCATCACTACTGAGCATATTGTATCCTGTGAGGTGTAGGGAGGCTCTCTTTGCGCTTATCAATGACAGTCAGGGTCAATCGGGAACTCCCAGAGAGAAACTCTCTCTCTCTTTCATTAGTTCTTCCTTTCAACGCCGTTCTCCAACTCACCACAAATGGATTCCTTCGACAATACTTTGGTTTCAGTCGCTTGTGGACAACACTAACACCTTACTGGATTGACTGGAGTAAATAGTGGCCAGGCTTCTCTGAGTGAGTTGTAGAAAACACGATGATAAAGCTGGAGTAAATGCTGTAGACACACCTTTTCAACCATTGCAATTTGGGGGGGCATAGTAAGTACACAGAGTGGGGTTCATTAGTCTGAATGGGCTGATACAGACAGAAGCAATACGACAATCTAACACCTGAAAACATGCACATTCTTGGCTCGGCCTGTTTTCAGCTTTATAACTCTGTAATAATAATTAATACCTCAATAAAAACAATTAGCCGTGTCAGAAATCCTTAAAGCCAGAAGGAGCTAAGCACCAATAAAAAAGCTTTCAGACATGGCCGCGCGCGCTAAGCTGTGCTGGGAATGTGGCTGTTGGGGTCAAAATAATAACCTTGAACCAACCAAGAACATCTCGCATGTTCTGTGCTTTTTGTGTGCCTGCTCTTCAGAAAAGAGTCCCATGTGCGAGTCACAAACTTGGGGAAATGGGATCCTGAGCGATGTCTAGATTGGAATAAAAGACGTAGCATACATCCCTTCAACCCTTTATTTAGTCTTGATATATTTTGGATACTATTAGTCTTTCACAAAGATGGTGTGGAAGGATAGTGCTGCTTCACTGCTAAAATAGTGAGAAAAGCCCTCTCAGCTCTCAGCTGATTTCTAAAGCAGTGTCTTTTGGCCCTCCCTAGCACCCGTTCTCTGTTCAGGGTGTTTTTCCTCCTTTCCTCTAAATGGAGGAGAGAGAGAGAGAGAGCGAGAGAGAGCGAGAGCGAGAGCGAGAGCGAGAGCGAGAGCGAGAGAGAGAGAGAGAGAGAGAGAGAGAGAGAGAGAGAGAGAGAGAGAGAGAGAGAGAGAGAGAGAGAGAGAGAGAGAGAGAGAGAGAGAGAGAGAGAGAGAGAGAGAGAGAGAGAGAGAGAGAGAGAGAGAGAGAGAGAGAGTGTGTGCCTGGTGTTATCAATGAACCAGGGCCTTTGGTTCTTTCCAAAAAGTTGCAGCTTGGAAGGCGTCCACGGCAGGGCATTAGGCCGCGGTTTGTGTCGTTTGTAATTTATAACGTTGAGGGGAACGGGCAGGAGGACAATATGGAGGGAGTGGAGGGAGGCGGAGGGGAGAGAGAGAAGGGGTTGCAGAATCCCAAGGCAAGGCAAGTGGCTCTGGTAAAGAGTGTCAGTATGTTTCACACAGGCTGAGGTGAAGTGCAGGTCTGTGGCTACTGCTACTCTCTGGAGAACTGGCTGACTGAATATGACTGTTCTGTGGCTGGCTGACTGAATATGACTGTTCTGTGGCTGGCTGACTGAATATGACTGTTCTGTGGCTGGCTGACTGAATATGATTGTTCTGTGGCTGGTTGACTGAATATGACTGTTCTGTGGCTGGCTAACGGAATATGACTGTTCTGTGGCTGGCTGACTGAATATGACTGTTCTGTGGCTGGCTGACTGAATATGACTGTTCTGTGGCTGGTTGACTGAATATGACTGTTCTGTGGCTGGCTAACGGAATATGACTGTTCTGTGGCTGGCTGACTGACTGAATATGACTGTTCTGTGGCTGGCTGACTGAATATGATTGTTCTGTGGCTGGTTGACTGAATATGACTGTTCTGTGGCTGGCTAACTGAATATGACTGTTCTGTGGCTGGCTGACTGAATATGACTATTCTGTGGCTGACTGAATATGACTGTTCTGTGGCTGGCTGACTGAATATGACTGTTCTGTGGCTGGTTAACCGAATATGACTGTTCTGTGGCTGACTGAATATGACTGTTCTGTGGCTGACTGAATATGACTGTTCTGTGACTGGCTGACTGAATATGACTGTTCTGTGGCTGGCTGACTGAATATGACTGTTCTGTGGCTGGTTAACCGAATATGACTGTTCTGTGGCTGACTGAATATGACTGTTCTGTGGCTGACTGAATATGACTGTTCTGTGACTGGCTGACTGAATATGACTGTTCTGTGACTGGCTGACTGAATATGACTGTTCTGTGACTGGCTGACTGAATATGACTGTTCTGTGGCTGGTTAACCGAATATGACTGTTCTGTGGCTGACTGAATATGACTGTTCTGTGGCTGACTGAATATGACTGTTCTGTGACTGGCTGACTGAATATGACTGTTCTGTGACTGGCTGACTGAATATGACTGTTCTGTGACTGGCTGACTGAATATGACTGTTCTGTGACTGGCTGACTGAATATGACTGTTCTGTGACTGGCTGACTGAATATGACTGTTCTGTGGCTGGTTAACCGAATATGCCTGTTCTGTGGCTGGCTGCTCAACTGGAAAGTGAAGGAAGTCAAAAAAGTACTGGCTCTCAAATTCAGAGAAAATTGAGAGTCTTTCTAGGATGAGGACATATGCAATGTTTGGACTTACATCTACTTTAGTTAGAATAATGGAAGTGTTTGTGTGAAGTATATTCTTATTTGATTGCATTAAAGAAGACAAGGTCAGCAAAAATGTGATTCCTGTGAACATCACAAAACCAACTGAAATCAGTATCAAATGTTATTTTCAAATTTCATAAAGGTGATAGTACATGATAATAATCACCATCGTCATCATCATCATCATAATGATTATATTCATCATCATCATAACCATTATATTCATCATCATCATTATAACCATTATATTCATCATCATCATAACCATTATATTCATCATCATCATTATAACCATTATATTCATCATCATCATAACCATTATATTCATCATCATCATAACCATTATATTCATCATCATCATAACCATTATATTCATCATCATCATAACCATTATATTCATCATCATCATAACCATTATATTCATCATCATCATAACCATTATATTCATCATCATCATAACATTATATTCATCATCATCATAACCATTATATTCATCATCATCATAACCATTATATTCATCATCATCATAACCATTATATTCATCATGATCATAACCATTATATTCATCATCATCATAACAATTATATTCATCATCATCATAACCATTATATTCATCAACATCATAACCATTATATTCCTCATCATCATAACCATTATATTCATCATCATCATAACCATTATATTCATCATGATCATAACCATTATATTCATTATCATCATAACAATTATATTCATCATCATCATAACCATTATATTCATCATCATCATCATCATAACCATTATATTCATCATCATCATAACCATTATATTCATCATCATCATAACCATTATATTCATCATCATCATAACCATTATATTCATCATCATCATAACCATTATATTCATCATCATCATCATCATAACCATTATATTCATCATCATTATAACCATTATATTCATCATCATCATAACCATTATATTCATCATCATCATAACCATTATATTCATCATCATCATAACCATTATATTCATCATCATCATAACCATTATATTCATCATCATCATTATAACCATTATATTCATCATCATCATAACAATTATATTCATCATCATCATAACCATTATATTCATCATCATCATAACCATTATATTCATCATCATCATCATAACCATTATATTCTTCATCATCATAACCATTATATTCATCATCATCATAACCACTATATTCATTATCATCATAACCATTATATTCATCATCATCATAACCATTATATTCATCATCATCATAACCACTATATTCATTATCATCATAACCATTATATTCATCATCATCATCATAACCATTATATTCATCATTATCATCATAACCATTATATTCATCATCATCATAACCACTATATTCATTATCATCATAACCATTATATTCATCATCATCATAACCATTATATTCATCATCATCATAACCACTATATTCATTATCATCATAACCATTATATTCATCATCATCATAACCATTATATTCATCATCATCATCATAACCATTATATTCATTATCATCATAACCACTATATTCATTATCATCATAACCATTATATTCATTATCATCATAACCATTATATTCATCATCATCATAACCATTATATTCATCATCATCATAACCACTATATTCATTATCATCATAACCATTATATTCATCATCATCATCATAACCATTATATTCATCATTATCATCATAACCATTATATTCATCATCATCATAACCACTATATTCATTATCATCATAACCATTATATTCATCATCATCATAACCATTATATTCATCATCATCATAACCACTATATTCATTATCATCATAACCATTATATTCATCATCATCATAACCACTATATTCATTATCATCATAACCATTATATTCATCATCATCATAACCACTATATTCATTATCATCATACACTTTGCCTTCTTGATAATGATGGCGTAAAATGTAACCTGCCATAATGATAATATCTTCAAGCCACAACCACATGGAAAACAAACACGTCCTCATCTTTACTCCCAAGAGAAACATTAGGAGATGGCATAATCTTGGGCACAACCCGAGACATTTCTCTCAGGGCAGGATCAAGCCATTTGATCCGGTACTAGATCCACAACATCAAGAGTCCAAAATGTAAATCCTGAAGCAGAAAACTGTACGGGTTCTGAAAACAATTGACTGGGCCAAAATGCAATCCACACAAACAATATACCCGAGGTATGACGTAGGTTGTAAGGACAGAGGACAGAGGGGCTTGCTGTTGGTCTATGAGCAAAAACAAAGCTCCAATAGTAGACCAAACACAGACTGTGTGTGTGGTACACATTGTGCAGAAACCAGGTTTGCATTACAGAAATAGTAAACATCAAATGGGGGCTCGTCCAGGATGTCATTGGATTCAGAAAGCAAGGGGTTTGGGATAGACATAGGTATGTAAAAGTCTGCAAACAGCAGTATTATCATTACTAGGGAGTCCCACCACAACAACCCTAGTACTGCTTAACTGATGACCCACTGGGTACATTCTTAGATAAAGGGTTCCAAAAGGGTTATTCGGCCGTCCCTATAGGAGAACCCTTTTTGCTTCCAGGTAGGAGCCTTTTGGGTTCCATGTAGTACCCTCTGTAGAAAGGGTTCAACATGCAAACCAAAAGGGTTCTACCTACAATCAAAAGGGTTCTTCAAAGGGTTATCCTATGGGGACAGACAAAAAACCCTTTTAGGTTCTAGATATCACCTTTTTTTTCAAATAGTGTACATAGTACAAGTCAAGGTAGTCGTACATGGTGACAAACCACTGGTTAGTGGGAAGGTGGGGACCTTCCTGATGGAATGTTCTTCTCTACTTGAACCTCTAAGTCTATAAAGCCTGTTGACGCTTTCACCCAGATTATGATGGGAAAAAAATGTATCAAAACATATACAGTGCCTTGGGAAAGTATTCCCGACCCCTTGACTTTTCCCACATTTTGTTCCATTACAGCCACATTCTAAAATGTATTAAATTGTTTTTTTCCCCTCATCAATCTACACACAATAACCCATAATGACAAAGCAAAAACAGGTTTTTAGAAATTGTTGCTACTTTATTAAAAGTTTAAAACTGAAATATCACATTTACGCATTTATCACATTAAGTATTCAGACCCTTTACTCAGTACTTTGTTGAAGCACCTTTGGCAGCGATTACACCCTTGAGTCTTCGTGGGTATGACGCTACAAGCTTGGCACAACTGTATTTTGGAATTTCTCGCATTCTTCTCTACAGAGCTTCTCAAGCTCTGTCAGGTTGGATCGGGAGCGTTGCTGCACAGCTATTTTCAGGTCTCTCCAGAGATGTTCAATCGGTTTCAAGTCCGGGCTCTGGCTGGGCAACTCAAGGACATTCAGAGACTTGTCCTGAAGCGTCTCCTGCGTTGTCTTGGCTGCGTGCTTAGGGTCGTTGAACCTTCACCCCAGTCTGAGGTCCTGAGGGCTCTGCAGCAGGTTTCCATCAAGGATCTCTCTGTACTTTGCTCTGTTCATATTTGCCTTGATCCTGACTAGTCTCCCAGTCCCTGCCGCTGGAAAAGCATCCCCACAGCATGATGCTGCCACCACCGTGCTTCACCGTAGGGATGGTGCCAGGTTTTCTCCAGATGCGACGCTTGGAATTCAGGCCAAAGAGTTGGTTTCATCAGACCAGAGAATCTTGTTTCTCATTGTCTGAGAGTCTTTCGGTGTCTTTTGGAAAACTCCAAGTGGGCAGTCATGTGCCTTTTACTAAGGATTGGATTCCTTCTGGCCACTCTACCATAAAGACCTGATTTGTGGAGTGCTGGAGAGATGGTTGTCCTTCTGGAAGGTTCTCCCATCTCCACAGAGGAACTCTAGAGCTCTGTCAGAGTGACCATCGGGTTCTTGGTCACCTCCCTGACCAAGGCCATTCTCTTCTTATTGCTCAGTTTGCCCGGGCGTCCAGCTCTTGGAAGAGTCTTGACGGTTCCACACTTCTTCCATTTAAGAATGATGGAGGCCACTGTGTTCTTGGGGATCTTAAATGCTGCAGATATTTTTTGTTACCCTTCCTCAGATTTGTGCCTCGACACAATCCTGTCTCGGAGTTCTACGGATAATTCCTTGGACCTCATGGCTTGGTTTTTGCTCTGACATGCACTGTCAACTGTGGTACCTTAATCATGTCCAATCAATTGATTTGACCATAGGTGGACTCCAATCAAGTTGTAGAAACATCTTAAGGGTGATCAATTGAAACAGGATGCACCTGAGCTCAATTTCGAGTCTCATAGCAAAGGGTCTGAATACTTATTTAAATAAGGTATCTGTTTTTTAAATATTTTTAATACATTTGCAAAAATGTCTAAAAACTATTTTATCTTTGTCATTATGGAGTATTGTGTGTAAATTGCTGAGGAAATGCTTTTTTTTATCTATTTAAGAATAAGGCTGTAAAGCAATAACATGTGAAAAAAGTCAAGGGGTCTGAATACTTTCCTAAAGCACTGGAGAAAGGGATCGTAAGGGATTGATTTGCGTGATAGAATTATTTTCTCTGTACAACGGCCTATCCACCTTCTGTGGGAAGTAGGCGTCCTTGATTAGCCTACATATCATCAGACTCAAAACCGCTAAAGTCACACTTCTGGGAATAACATGCGCTCAGACTTTATAATAAGCTACATTACTGGAATCCATGTTGGTAAGACAAAACCAAACTTACTGGACCTACGGATATGAATCACAAGAGCCAAATTCCATGATGCACGTGTGGTGTGCCCAACACACTGTCATCATGACCTCACATTACCACACGACTTTGCCTTTTACAGAATTATTCGTATTAGAAGGAATTAGAATAGCTAATTCAGTTTTGGTTTCATTTCAATAGCATAATTCTTTCAATATGACATTTAGAGAAGGACATTGATAATTCAAGAGACTACAGACATAGACAGTATCATTACACTTTGCTGGTCAAAATAACTAGCTGCATCTGTGAAACGATATTTGTTCTGGCCGAGTTGTACGGAACGCTAGTAGCACTGCCATTATGCCAGCCCACAGAAATCAAAGAGTTAGCCTTACTCTGATCAGACTACAATTCCAGACTTCTCTGAGCTCATTTCAAAAGCCAACTTTAAAGTGTTCCACAGCAAAGCTACTGACATAAAAAAATTTAAAAACTGTTTCAATACCCCAGTTCACTACACAGGAACAATGTCTGATTCATGAAGCGAACTCTTACAATCCCATAATAAGAATTCCATTGATGCATCAGCATCAAAAGAAATAGAATGAGCAGAAGCAGAACACTACTATTTTGAGGATCGACCACATCTTGAGGAACTGCAACAGAGGGTGGGATCAAAAGGCAATCGAAGATAAGACAACTGCGAGTTCAGTTCAGTTGGTTTGTGGCAGGGACGGTATGGCTCTGCCATGTTGCCTGCATCTATCCAGTCCTTCAGGATAAGCAGGTGAGGAGATTAGATATGCCATAACATACCTTTGTCTATTATTTCCTATTGGTGAATCTCCAGCGGGAGTACGTCACTGTTCTCAAGACCCGGCGGAGGTGCTGTACGGACGTGCTAAAGCATTATGTTGATTTTCTAACACAGCTTCTAATACAGGCCTGCCAAGTAGGACAAATTTGGAGTATCGCGCTTTTTCAACTCATGCCAAGTTTCACAGGTTAACGACCGATTAACGACTGTTTATATGTGTGGATCACAAGAACAGTAGTAATACCTTATTGTGTAATTAATTACATTAAGTAACAACTGACATATTTCAACGGAACAATACTCAAGTGCCTTCTGGGTAAGGATGGCTTTTTTAGGAAAGACCGCAATTCATCGTGACTACACAAAAATAGCGGTAAATGTATGAGTTTGCTTCTGCCCTTAATACTGTAATACAAGAAGCCATTTAAGGTGTGCACCTGGCCTTTAAAAAGTCTACTCCATGTTATAGTAGAATTTGAGGAATGTAGGCCATTTGAAAAGCCTGGCTTTGAACACAACCGGCTCAAACAAACTGATCACAGAAGTGTATTTATTCTCAACAGACCTGGGTTCAATAGAGTAGTCACAATAAATGCAAACCATGCCAATCTGGCACTCCAGGCAGCCTAAAGAAAACACTCAAAGTACTAAAACAACAAAAAAATATTTGAACCGAGGTCTGATTCTCAGAACTACTTCAAACCGATCATCTAGCTACAGTACGTTCTACGCTTTCGTTGAACACGTCAAGCTTGCCAAAACATGCCTAGTTTGAGTTGGGAAAAAAAAACGGAGGTAAAATTAACTCTTGTTTAGTGAGACAAGAGCGACTAAAACCGAGACAACCAATCCACATTAAGGTGAAGCATGTAATCAATAGACAAAGTAAAAAGTCTTGAAGGAAAAGTCACGCTGTGTTCAAAGGGGTATCCCTCACCAGGAGCCATTCCTGTCCAACTGCCAACATGACGCCATTTAATCCCACCTCTTATTTCGCCATTATAAATAAGCACAAGAACTGTAACCAGGTGAACAAACGCTCAAGCACAGCTTTATTTGCTGCCGAGAATTGAAAACCACATTTGTGAAACGATATGAATTCGAAAAGCGTCTGCTGAAGCAATATCCCTGAAAGTGTTAAAATACTTCAATATCAACTAGGTTAGTTTCACTTTAAGACAAAATGGAAGGAGAAAGGCGGCTGTGGAGGCTGCTGAATCTGAATTAAGCATAGATTGGCCTATATTGCAGGAAAGGGGCGAACTAGTTCAATACCTGCCAGGGCTCATGTAGCCTCTAGTACACTGTTAAAATGAAGTGCTTTATAATATCAACACTAGTGGCGACTGTGCTGCCACCAACTCAAAGGAGACGAAACCTGAACTTTTCTGGGGTATTGAAACACATCAACCTGATTGACACATCAACACCAACACATCAACACCAATTGATCAAGCATTGTGCAACACCTTGCCAGGGGCTGGGAGCACTTCTGGAAAAGGTTGAAAACACTATTTTGATGTTTCAAGTTCTGTTTAGTGCGGAATTTTGGCAGGCATGGGGGTTACATTACATCAAACATTGCAGGATTCTGTATTTGCCTCTACCGTAAAAAGTTTCATCATTGAACGTCATTTTGCCTGACAATTTTGATATCCATTCATTATTATCCATTACACCTCATGGCATAACAAGTTGCTTAATATTAATATAGAAGTATACATTTCTTTCTTCAAACATGCATGTGTAAAAGAATCATAAAATCGAAAATGTTGAATTACCCACAATCCTCTAATAACTGAGCCACGTGGGAAGATGGGAAATGCAAGTAGAATAAAACCAGACTTCTGAATAGTTAAACACATACATTTTCTCTATCTTTGGTTATCCTCATATGAAATATCTTACATTTTGAGAAACATTAAGTTGGATTTATTCTTACAATTTTTTGGTTAAATTAAATTAACAAATCATTGAAACAACTCAATATTAGGAAGGTGTTCCTAATGGTAGGTATACTCAGTTTAGTCTGCAACAAATATATATTTTGTGTGTTTTGATGCTGCCGTTTACATGCACAGAAAACCCCCCAAAAGTGTTTTCACAGCACTATCTTAACAACACCCAAATTTAAATTTAAGAACCACTTTGGGTGTTTCAGAGTGCTTTTATTCTGTTTTAAAACACTATCTGTGTCGTTCTGTTTTTACAGTGTAGTCTACACTGGAGGCCTCTTTCTCAACCCCAATCAAGAACATACAGCACATAGTATTCTAGTTATATGTGAGACATAAAAAGACATGAGTGGAATGGAGCAGAACTGGAAAACGAGGAATGTCACTTTCGAGGAACGATGGCGATGCGCTGCTTAGTTTGAACGACAGCTGTCCTTCCCACCTGCAGTGGCTGGCACTAGGCCAAGTTACACTGTCCAAGGTTATGGAGTTCATAAGATTAAAATCAACCCTCTGTGTGTGTGTGTGTGTGTGTGTGTGTGTGTGTGTGTGTGTGTGTGTGTGTGTGTGTGTGTGTGTGTGTGTGTGTGTGTGTGTGTGTGTGTGTGTGTGTGTGTGTGTGTGTGTGTGTGTGTGTGTGTGTGTGTGTGTGTGTGTGTGTGTGATTCAAGACACAAGCAGAAGGCGATCCTCGATCTACCTTTGTAAATATGTCACGTGTCTGGGAAATATGACAACATAAGACTAGTAAAACTTAAAGGGGGTGCAACAAAGGGGGTGCAACAAAGGGAGTGACATTCATTCGTTCAAAAAACAAGACTGGACATGAGTGTGATTGGCCCCATTCTGTGTGTGCTACTCAGGTTCATCCCAAAGGGCACACTTTGACCCACTCGTTAACACACTACTAGTAGTCTCTAATTGTCGCTAATTGTCACTGTCACTAAGTGTCACTACTAGTCGCTAATTGTCACAAATTGTTGCAATCCAACAGAAACTAACAAAAGGGTTCAGAAGTTTCCAAGGGGTTGTCTGTCTCGATTTAAAGGTCTAGGATGACGATAGTGGCTTAGGTTAAGCCACCAACCTGAACCTTAGCATGGGGGCATAGTATTAAGAACTGCCACCACTGGGTTTTTTTTAGTTTCTTGTGCTCCTTCTCACTCTTCAGGTGGAAGCTGGTTTACTTCACAGTTTCAGTGCAGAAAGTGAAAGCCTCCTCTTCAACCACAAACAGAGCCAGCAAGAAACGGCTAATTCAGAATCCTGAAAAACCTGAGTTCAAAAGTTAAACCAATTACACTTTTCATGTGCTTTACACTGAGTATACCTAACATTAGGAACACTCCTTGCCCTCAGAACACCTCAATTCGTTGAGGCGTGGACTCTACAAGGTGTCGAAAGCGTTCCACAGGGATGCTGACCCATGTTGACTCCAATGCCTTCCACAGTTGTGTCAAATTGGCTGGATGTCCTCTGGATGGTGGACCATTCTTGATACACAAGGGAAACGGTTGAGCGTGGAAAAACCCAGCAACAGTGGAGTTCTTGACACAAACCGGTGCGCCTGGTACCTACTACCATACCCCGTTCAAAGGCATTTAAACCTTTTGTCTTGCCCATTCACTCTCTGAATGGCACACATACACAATCCATGTCTCAATTGTCTCAAGGCTTAAAAATCCTTCTTTAATCTGTCTCCTCCCCTTCATCTACACTGACTGAAGTGGATTTAACAAGTGACATCAATAAGGGATTATAGTCTTCACCTGGTCAGTCGATGTCATGGAAAGAGCAGGTGTTCTTAATGTTTTTTCCACTCAGTGTATCTCTAACGTATGTAGCTGTTGGAGCAGATGTGGCGGGAGGCTTTTTTCTTTCTTTCTTCAACCCAACTTCAGGTGGCTGTGCAGCAACCAGCTCCACAAGAGGCAGTCAAATTAATTAACACTGACTTACAATACAAAGCACTTTGAACCGAGTGTGGTGCCGTGACTAGAGGCAGATTGACGAGAAACTTTGACCTCCCTTCCTCAGGATTTACAACCGCTCCAGAGGTTGGACGGAAGGAAGGCGAGTTCCCTCTGGAGCAGAGCCAAGAACAGGATCCCAAAGACCACACTGGCACCTGGCCTCGTGGCCTTGCTGGGAGGCTGGAACCTGGAGGACTAGGGTTTAGTCTGACGTACCTTACCTGTATGTACAATCTACAAAAAGGTTATATCTAGAACTTTAAAACTGCAATATATAACTTTTTTGGGCGAGCCAACCAAATTCACACAGAAATTGGAGTTATAGATCTGTCATTCTCATTGAAAACAAGTCCTCCCCCTCCCCCCCTCCTCCCTCTCTGCAGATGACTTCATCAACCATTTTGAAAAGAAGGTCGACGACATCCGATCCTCGTTTGCTAAGTAAAACGGCACCGCTGGTTCTGCTCACACTGCCCTACCCTGTGCTCTGACCTCTTTCTCCCCTCTCTCTCCAGATGAAATCTCGCGTCTTGTGACGGCCGGCCGCCCAACAACCTGCCCGCTTGACCCTATCCCCTCCTCTCTTCTCCAGACCATTTCCGGAGACCTTCTCCCTTACCTCACCTCGCTCATCAACTCATCCCTGACCGCTGGCTACGTCCCTTCCGTCTTCAAGAGAGCGAGAGTTGCACCCCTTCTGAAAAAAACCTACACTCAATCCCTCCGATGTCAACAACTACAGACCAGTATCCCTTCTTTCTTTTCTCTCCAAAACTCTTGAACGTGCCGTCCTTGGCTAGCTCTCCCGCTATCTCTCTCTGAATGACCTTCTTGATCCAAATCAGTCAGGTTTCAAGACTAGTCATTCAACTGAGACTGCTCTTCTCTGTATCACAGAGGCGCTCCACACTGCTAAAGCTAACTCTCTCTCCTCTGCTCTCATCCTTCTAGACCTATCGGCTGCCTTCGATACTGTGAACCATCAGATCCTCCTCTCCACCCTCTCCGAGTTGGGCATCTCCGGCGCGGCCCACGCTTGGATTGCGTCCTATCTGACAGGTCGCTCCTACCAGGTGGCGTGGCGAGAATCTGTCTCCTCACCACGCGCTCTCACCACTGGTGTCCCCCAGGGCTCTGTTCTAGGCCCTCTCCTATTCTCGCTATACACCAAGTCACTTGGCTCTGTCATAACCTCACATGGTCTCTCCTATCATTGCTATGCAGACGACACACAATTAATCTTCTCCTTTCCCCCTTCTGATGACCAGGTGGCGAATCGCATCTCTGCATGTCTGGCAGACATATCAGTGTGGATGACGGATCACCACCTCAAGCTGAACCTCGGCAAGACGGAGCTGCTCTTCCTCCCCGGGAAGGACTGCCCGTTCCATGATCTCGCCATCACGGTTGACAACTCCATTGTGTCCTCCTCCCAGAGCGCTAAGAACCTTGGCGTGATCCTGGACAACACCCTGTCGTTCTCAACTAACATCAAGGCGGTGGCCCGTTCCTGTAGGTTCATGCTCTACAACATCCGCAGAGTACGACCCTGCCTCACACAGGAAGCGGCGCAGGTCCTAATCCAGGCACTTGTCATCTCCCGTCTGGATTACTGCAACTCGCTGTTGGCTGGGCTCCCTGCCTGTGCCATTAAGCCCCTACAACTCATCCAGAACGCCGCAGCCCGTCTGGTGTTCAACCTTCCCAAGTTCTCTCACGTCACCCCGCTCCTCCGCTCTCTCCACTGGCTTCCAGTTGAAGCTCGCATATGCTACAAGACCATGGTGCTTGCCTACGGAGCTGTGAGGGGAAACGGCACCTCAGTACCTCCAGGCTCTGATCAGGCCCTACACCCAAACAAGGGCACTGCGTTCATCCACCTCTGGCCTGCTCGCCTCCCTACCACTGAGGAAGTACAGTTCCCGCTCAGCCCAGTCAAAACTGTTCGCTGCTCTGGCCCCCCAATGGTGGAACAAACTCCCTCACGACGCCAGGACAGCGGAGTCAATCACCACCTTCCGGAGACACCTGAAACCCCACCTCTTTAAGGAATACCTAGGATAGGATAAGTAATCCTTCTCACCCCCCCCCCCCTTAAGATTTAGATGCACTATTGTAAAGTGACTGTTCTACTGGATGTCATAAGGTGAATGCACCAATTTGTAAGTCGCTCTGGATAAGAGCGTCTGCTAAATGACTTAAATGTAAATGTAAATGTAAGAAGTGGTAGATCTGTTCTATGTGCGCAATTTCTATGCTTCCCGTTCTTAAAGCTGCACTATGCCGAAATCGCTCCGCCATTTTCTGGTTGCTAAAATTCGAAAACTTCGCCAAATATCAGTTTGTGACAAAACAATCAAGAATCGTGTAGAGAATCACTGTACCATCTAAACCGCTGTGAAATATATTTTTCCATAACCAAAAATATAGTATTTTCAGCTATGTGAAGCTGGTGTTTAAAACTGAAGGTGAAAGAGCCAGGCTGTTAGCTTTAGTTAATGAGAGCTGTGGTGGTAGATTTGTAAGTCGCTCTGGATAAGAGCGTCTGCTAAATGACTTAAATGTAAATGTAAAATAATGGGGGTTTTATGGGTCATGTTCTGGGATCACTGATGATGTCTAAAGGACTGGCCATAGGTCAGCAATATCCGATAATAGATAAGATTATCAATGCAGCTGCTGTTCTGTTCTGACCACCTTCTAGTCTGCTAATCATATCCATGTATTAATGAATCCATTAAGCAAATGCTAATGCATACCGTTGTCTACTATATTAATAGAAACCTAATTTGAAGTAATCACACCATGGTTTCTGTAAAGATTTTCATCACTGACAGAAACCTTCAAATGAATGTGACCAAATTAATGAATATGCATAATATGTAAGATATTATACATTAGCCTTCAAACAAGGCTATTATTATTTGATTTTTTCCATTAATTTACTTCTCGTTAATCGGATTTTACAATAACCCAAAACAAACACTCTAGCGATTGAATAATGAATATAAAATGCCTAATTGACATTATTTCTCTGAAAAAACGTAGTTCAGTGAAATCATAGTCATAAAAAGCTATTGACGAGATGAACATAGTCACAACCAGTCTTAAAGTTAAGTATGATAGGCCACAAAGTGTAAGTAGTATTTTTAAGTCTTGTAATGATGTAACAACCGTAATGATGTAACAACCGCAATGATATAACAACCGTAATGATGTGACAACCGTAATGATATATATCAACCGTAATGATGTAACAACCGTAATGATGTAACAAACGTAATGATGTAACAACCGTAATGATGTAAAAAATGTAATGACATAACAACCGTAATGATGTAACAACTGTAATGATGTAACAACCGTAATGATATAACAACCGTAATAATGTAACAACCGTAATGATGTAACAACCATAATGACGTAACAACCGTAATGATATAACAATCATAATGATGTAACAACCTTAATGATGTAACAACCATAATGACGTAACAACCGTAATGATATAACAACCGTAATGATGTAACAACCGTAATGATGTAACAACCTTAATGATGTAACAACCATAATGATGTAACAACCATAATGATGTAACAACCGTAATGATATAACAACCATAATGATATAATAACCATAATGATGTAACAACCGTAATGATGTAACAAACATTATGATGTAACAACCGTAATGATGTAAAAAATGTAATGACATAACAACCGTAATGATGTAACAACCGTAATGATGTAACAACCGTAATGATATAACAACTGTAATAATGTAACAACCGTAATGATGTAAGAACCGTAATTATGTAAAAAACGTAATGATATAACAACCGTAATGATATATAAACCGTAATGATATAACAACCGTAATGATGTAAGAACCGTAATGATATAACAACCGTAATGATGTAACAACCGTAATGATGTAAAAAACGTAATGATGTAACAACCATAATAATGTAACAACCGTAATGATGTAATAAAAGCAATGACGTAACAACCGTAATGACGTAACAACCGTAATGACGTAACAACCGTAATGATGTAAAAAACGCAATGATGTAACAGCCATAATAATGTAACAACCGTAATGATATAACAACCGTAATGATGTAATAAAAGCAATGACGTAACAACCGTAATGACGTAACAACCGTAATGATATAACAACCATAATGATATAATAACCATAATGATGTAACAACCGTAATGATGTAACAATTGTAATGATGTAACAACCGTAATGATGTAAAAAATGTAATGACATAACAACCGTAATGATGTAACAACCGTAATGATGTAACAACCGTAATGATATAACAACTGTAATAATGTAACAACCGTAATGATGTAACAACCGTAATGATGTAAGAACCGTAATTATGTAAAAAACTTAATGATATAACAACCGTAATGATATATCAACCGTAATGATATAACAACCGTAATGATGTAAGAACCGTAATGATATAACAACCGTAATGATGTAACAACCGTAATGATGTAACAACCGTAATGATATAACAACTGTAATAATGTAACAACCGTAATGATGTAACAACCGTAATGATGTAACAACCGTAATTATGTAAAAAACTTAATGATATAACAACCGTAATGATATATCAACCGTAATGACGTAACAACCGTAATGACGTAACAACCATGTGCACAGAAGCTGCCTGATCAAAAGTATATCGTTCCTGCTATCAACAGACATGTGTGATTGCACGTGTCAGATTGTGACGATACCAAAACGCACCTGAAGATGAAAACTTTACAAAGTGAATAACTATGTCATAAAGTGTAACTCTGTGGGTGTTAAGAGAGAGGAGTTATTCATTATTCACACGACTGCATTCCAGTGGACATGACGAAGGGAGTTAAACACCACCATCATTCAGAGGCAATGCACACAACTTAGAGTAGGGAGAGGAGGGGATTTAAGCAGGTTCTCAAACAAGATGCCCCCACCTGATAACCTTAGCACTGACGCGGTTGTACCATTCCCATGCATGAATTTCCTAATGCAAGTCACAAACCACAGAGAGGGAGAGAGGGAGGGAGAGAGGAGAGAGAGAGAGAGGAGAGAGAGGGAGAGAGAGAGAGAGAGAGAGAGAGAGAGAGAGAGAGAGAGAGAGAGAGAGAGAGAGAGAGAAAGAAAGAAAGAGAGAGAGAGAACAAGAGAGAAAGAGAGAGTGGGAGGGGGACCGTGTGAACATTAACGAGGAATGGAAGTGATGGTGAAAGATAACATGAACATTCCCCCTCTCCACTTTTTCTTTGCAGGAAATGACCCCAGAGGTGACAACAAATGCGCCCTTACATCTCTGACAAGGAATGTCAGCCAGCTACTTTAGGATGCCATTCCTCCCCACCTCACCTCGCCTCTTTTCTTTTTATTGTATCTGGGATCTTTTGTGACACCCTTCCTGATGGAGCAACGCCACAATCCATCTTCCTGAAAGTCGGGTTTCGTGGTTTGGCTTAACATCTTTGTTTATACACTTGAAACACTTGGGAGACACCTGAAGGACAGCAGGCCTTCCGTGCTATGAGGTCATTCACGTGTCTCAGTCAAGTTTTAAATGACAGTAACCTGTTATTAGACAGTAAGACACACATTACGTGACCATCTTCCAGAGGGAAAGGGTCTTCGAGCTCTCTATGATGTCATAGTATTATCATAGTAGGACATCTGATCTGGATATTATTATGTCAAGTGTGTGATATTATACGTACAGTCAAGGAACTGGGACAGTGTTGTTGCCAGAGGCAAATACCCCCTGATTGAAGGTTGTGATGTTTTCCCAACTATAAAATGCCATAAATATGTTGATATGAATAGAAATCTACAGTGGAGATGTAATACGGTGAATTGACTGCTTACTAATGAGTAGAAACACGTGTCTCTCTAGGTTATTATATCATCCGTCTGTGTTCCGATGAAACGTCATTCTCACATTTGCAATGAATCCCAGTCATCCCACATTTGGCTTGAAATGGCATGATCATTTGATTGACAGGGTACAGTTGGCCAATAGAAATGAAACCCCTCTCACCTTTCTTGAACTCCTCCAGCATGGCATCCAGCCTGGTGTCATTGAACACAAAATGCAGCTGATGGCTGTAAAACTTCGTGATGGTTTTCAGCGGTGTAGAATCATCTGGGTCGACAAACGCCAGGTCCTTCACGAACAATAGATCCACAATGTTGGACCTGTCACCCTCGAACACGGGGATGCGCGTGTAGCCGCTCTCCATAATTTCAGACATGGTGTTGAAGTCGAGGATAGCATCACCTGGAATCATAAAACAATCTCTTAGCGGGGTCATCACGTCCTCCACAGTCTTAGTCCGCAGTTCCAAGGCGCCCTGAATGATGTTCAACTCCTCTTTGACCAGATCATTGTACGGATCCGTGACTCTGAGCATCTCCAAAAGCTTCTCGCGGTTGTACACAGTGCCTATCTCTTGGCCCAAAAGGTAATCTAGAAGTTTGCTCACTGGGTATGACGCAGGGAAGGTGAGCAGCATGAAAAACTTGGTGAGGAAAATGGTGTTGGCTCCAACGGCAAGGCCATGTCTTGAGCATATGGCTTGAGGGACAATCTCTCCAAAGATGACAATTCCAATAGTTGACATCACCACAGCTATCAGCCCAGAACCTGCAATATCATCAAATAAGATAGTTAGAGTTGTATTGACGAGCACGTTGCCTAGGAGAAGTGAGCAAAGCAGGTAATTCCCTTGGCTCCTAACTGGCTCTATCTTTTTGGCATAATTCTTCTCCATCTCTGTGCCACAATTCTGAACTATTTGGAGCTCCATTGGGTCCAGTGCCATCAGTCCCAAGTTCAACCCGCTGAACATGCCTGACAGACACAGCAACATGGAAATAAAGATGACTTGAAGCCAGAAGGGGAGCAGAAACCTCTTCTCCTCCACAACTATCACTTTAGTGTCATCTCCGTCGTGGTAAATCCAGGTGTTTTCGGTCCATGGGTCGTGCAGGCCGGCGGCGTGATGAGCAGGTGTCGAGGTGGCGATGCACAGATAATACGATTTACTCCTCTCGGTTTTTCGAAGGGGTTTGACCTCGATTTCAACTACTCCCGACGTCCTGCGACTTAGAATGATGTTGGGCAAGATGATTATATCCGAGGTCCTGATACCGCAGGGATGCGCGGACGTATCCTCTTTGCTCCCGTTGTCCCCCGACAAGCTGTCGATGTCCCCGACTGGTCGGATCTGCTCGTGTTCCGTAAATGCAATTTTGGACCAGGTCTCGTTGTTTATGTTTTGCCCGTAGACCCTCAATTTGACACGAGACCGTTCACTCACCCGTAGGTAGCCCCTGTCCATAAAGGAAATGTCGTCCGTGTCCTCCAACCGGAGCCCGATGATAACCGTGTCCGACTCTACCCCGCCTTCTTTGCCACTTGTCGAGGTGACCAAACAACCGCTGACAGTTAAGAAAATCATCGTGAGAGCTCGAACCCGGCTAAGTGACGCCATTTTTGCAGAGGGTACTGGGGCCGACGGCTCAGCCATGTTGATAATGGGAAACCTCCTGAATGAAAAGAGCTTTTAAAAATCAGAGCCAATCGGAGTCCGCCTTCATCTCCACCGGGGGTCGCCGTGATTTGTGCAGCATCGGGGACCCAAGCGCTTGGTTCCACTACGAGTCCGAAACTGATTACTCCTAGAGCGAACTCGTGCCTCCCCTGATGTCCCGGAGACAGACGACGGTAGCACCCAATCCAGTGCGGCAGTTGGACGGGGGCGGAGTTTTCGCCGCAGCTCCAACGAATGAAATTCCAAAACAAGCGCACCTCACGCAAAAAAAGCCCAAGACACTTTCCTCGTGACTTTTTCGAATGGATTTCAGGGGAAACCAATACATAATTAATTGGTGGGTAGATCCATAATATTTGATTTATCTGGGTGGAGTGAATGGTGCGTCGTTATGCAATGTTCTCTCCATTGCAGAGGAGAGCGAGAGGTAGAGGGAGAGAGTTGTTTCAACGGGCTGAATGGAATGCATGCTTTTAGGCTATGTGACATTCTTTATGCATTTTAGATTAGTTCCTTAAGATGACCAAACAAGCAGTCACAATGCATTTTTATAGCTTAGGGTATGGTATGTCTTGTATGCTATTTAAAGATGATCTGCAAAGCCTAATTGTATGGACGGTTGGTTGACCAACCAAATCAATACAAATGCATGATAGGCATTGGAAATTATATAGATAGACAAAACGTGCAGTAATTGCCATGTGTAATATTAGCCTAATTAACAGATAATTACGCAAAATGCCGAGACGCATGTATAAGACATTTTCTTTTGAATACTGTAGCCTACATTGTTCTGTTGTGAAAATAATTATATCATACAACGTGTGCAAATGAATTAATAATCACCCATCATTAATAGGCAATTTAGTCTACGCATGATGCGGTGTTATGCATGAATCACATCTCAATGGGCTACTTTCACAAAGTAGGCATTGGGCATAGTTTAAAAAACGGAAGGATAGTTAGGACAGTATCACAACATCACATTGAGGTAGTAGAGTCATTATCTGTCCAATCGGGGATGATGATGACAAAGGCACGCATGTCAACTCATGGATAATAGGCCTATTCTGCCTGACATATCAGAACATGGAACAAATAAACTACATCAAATGAAGCACATATGGTTCTACTACAGATATATATGTTTTTTTCCTGTTTTCGGGTGATGGAATATTTCCGTGCTCTTCAGGGCTGGTTGTTTATCAACAAAACCGACGCCTGCACAACTATGGGACAAAACCGACAGGGTTGGCTTAGATTGGTGATAACGTGTAAACTAGTTAGTCGCCAATATTTATTGAAAACATAAATACAGTTGTACCATGACCACTTGTTGTCTCTCAAATACATCGTTACAGTTGTTGGTTAGGTAGCTGGCCAATTTTGGCCATGTCATCATTGAGGTGACAGTCAAATAACCAACAACAATAAACAATACCTGGCATCAAGAACAAGATAAAAAACTAGCAGAAACGAGCCACTTACAATTCACCACAGGGAAGTCTCTTGTCATGTTGGCTAGCTATCTGGCCATCCAGAACCATAACAACAAATGGGCTTCTGCGCCTTTGAAGAGCGCGCAAAGTTTTCTAGACGTCGTCAGCTAACTAGTCTATAGGTGTTATGACAATGGATGTAGTTATAGCAGGGATTGTGTCCAACAGTGCGCAGTTGGGGGACGCTGTAGACGCGCACCCACATCTGATCGGAACAGTGCATCTCTGAGATTGCGTGCTCTCCTATAGACGAACAGGGGAGGGTTTTTGAATAGCCTACATATTTGAATTTGGAATCAGACGTCAATATGTTCCAATGTTTATTTCAAATGTTCATAATTGCTAAAGAGCGGTGTAAAGGTAGAAGTGAAAACACAAATATATTTTTTCTAAATTGTGTGCATGCCTCAGCAATTGATCTCTCTCAGTGTCCTTTGCCCGATTGTAGGCTGTCTTTATCCAAGTGTCCTTGTATCCCTGTTCCTGGAAGCGGGAGGACAAAGCAGAAGTGTTAGTCTAACATACAGATATGAATGAGCAGTTCCTACAAATTCTCAAGAACTGGCTAATGGGCAGCGTAGGCGTACGTGCTAAGCGACAACGTAAGGTCCGCATCACCGAACATAAGTCATCCATTCGTAGAAACAATCAGCAGTCTCCTGTCGCCAAGCACAGAATTCCATCAGGACATTACAACACTCGATCAAGTTCATCGCGACAGAGAAGGATCACATGCCCTTTGGGGATGATAACTAGTAAAACGATAATGCTTCTTGACTTAATGAGGAACTCGATCTCTTTCTGATATAAAAACATTCAGCCTACTGTATCACAGCCATGTTTTGTTTGGATTTATTTGTATCAATATTGTTTCGCCTTTGCACAAGACATGGGAGGATTTCGCTACACCAGCAATAACATCTGCTAAATATTTGTATGTGACCAATAACATTTTATTTTATTTGATCAAATGGTTCACAAAATATTATGAACACCTGCTCTTCCAATGAAATAGACCAGGGATGGGCAACTGGCTGCACGCGGCCCTTTTGTAGGCCTGCGGATTTATTTATTTGAACTCAGTCGGGGTCTCAACTTACGGTTGAGAGTTAGAATAATAGAATACACAAGATGCAATTTCGAAATTTGGTTGTGCATCAGCAGTCACTCAGTTAACCCATGTCAGCTACTTTTGTTTGATTGTTAAATGAGTCTAGTGGCCAGCTATATAAACGTGTTGTAAGCATGGTCGAATTACCGGCAAGAAATTAGCTGTTAAACGGCAACATGTTCTCTACGGCCAATGGCAAATCGTGCAGAATTGAAGGAAATTAACTTTAAAACATGTTTTTTTCTTCTCTTCAGCTATCATGGGGGTGGCTGCTAAAGTGTTTTGCCCGCAAGGTGGGGAGGGGGTTATGGATGTGGGTATGCAGACCAGTGGAGGCTGCTGAGGGGAATACGGCTCATAATGATGGCTGGAACAGAGCAATTGGAATAGCATCAAACACATGGAAAACATGTGTTTGATACCATTCCACTGATTCTGCTCCAGTCATTACCACGAGCCCATCCTCCCAAATTAAGGTGCCACCAACCTCCTGTGACGTAGACCCACTAGCCACTGCAGCCCCTCATGATGAGTCAGTTTCCCATCCTTGACATAGAATCCAGATGAAAGCTATGATCCCTTATTGATGTCACTTGTTAAATACACTTCAGTCAGTGTAGATGAAGGAGAGGAGACAAGTTAGAGAAGGATTTTTAAGCCTTGAGACATGGATTGTGTATGTGTGCCATTCAAAGGGTGAATGGGCAAGACAAGACGCCTTTGAACAGGGTACGGTAGTAGGTGCCAGGCACACCGATTTGTGTCAAGAACTGCAATTATGCTGGTTTTTAACACAACAGTTTCCTGTGTGTATCAATAATGATCCACCACCCAAAGGACATCCAGCCAACTTGATTTGATGTTGACTTAATAGGATCCCAATTAGCCAACGCCAATGGAGATAGCGAGTCTTACTGGGGTCTGACAGACAATGAAAAAGACCATTTACATACAGTGCCTTCCGAAAGTAGTTGGCCCCCTTGAACTTTGCGACCTTTTGCCACATTTCAGGCTTCAAACATAAAGATATAAAACTGTATTTTTTTGTGAAGAATCAACAACAAGTGGGACGCAATCATGAAGTGGAACGACATTTATTGGATATTTCAAACTTTTTTAACAAATCAAAAACGGAAAAATTGGGGCGTGCAAAATTATTCAGACCCCTTAAGTTAATACTTTGTAGCGCCACCTTTTGCTGCGATTACAGCTGTAAGTCGCTTGGGGTATGTCTCTATCAGTTTTGCACATCGAGAGACTGACATTTTTTCCCATTCCTCCTTGCAAAACAGCTCGAGCTCAGTGAGGTTGGATGGAGAGCATTTGTGAACAGCAGTTTTCAGTTATTTCCACAGATTCTCGATTGGATTCAGGTCTGGACTTTGACTTGGCCATTCTAACACCTGAATATGTTTATTTTTTAACCATTCCATTGTAGATTTTGCTTTATGTTTTGGATCATTGTCTTGTTGGAAGACAAATCTCCATCCCAGTCTCAGGTCTTCTGCAGACTCCATCAGGTTTTCTTCCAGAATGGTCCTGTATTTGGCTCCATCCATCTTACCATCAATTTTAACCATCTTCCCTGTCCCTGCTGAAGAAAAGCAGGCCCAAACCATGATGCTGCCACCACCATGTTTGACAGTGGGGATGGTGTGTTCAGGGTGATGAGCTGTGTTGCTTTTACGCCAAACATAACGTTTTGCATTGTTGCCAAAAAGTTCAATTTTGGTTTCATCTGACCAGAGCACCTTCTTCCACATGTTTGGTGTGTCTCCCAGGTGGCTTGTGGCAAACTTTAAACAACACTTTTTATGGATATCTTTAAGAAATGGCTTTCTTCTTGCCACTCTTCCATAAAGGCCAGATTTGTGCAATATACGACTGATTGTTGTCCTATGGACAGAGTCTCCAGTGATCATGGGCCTCTTGGCTGCATCTCTGATCAGTCTTCTCCTTGTATGAGCTGAAAGTTTAGAGGGACGGCCAGGTCTTGGTAGATTTGCAGTGGTCTGATACTCCTTCCATTTCAATATTATCGCTTGCACAGTGCTCCTTGGGATGTTTAAAGCTTGGGAAATCTTTTTGTATCCAAATCCGACTTTAAACTTCTTCACAACAGTATCTCGGACCTGCCTGGTGTGTTCCTTGTTCTTCATGATGCTCTCTGCGCTTTTAACGGACCTCTGAGACTATCACAGTGCAGGTGCATTTATATGGAGACTTGATTACACACAGGTGGATTGTATTTATCATCATTAGTCATTTAGGTCAACATTGGATCATTCAGAGATCCTCACTGAACTTCTGGAGAGAGTTTGCTGCACTGAAAGTAAAGGGGCTGGATAATTTTGCACGCCCAATTTTTCCGTTTTTGATTTGTTAAAAAAGTTTGAAATATCCAATAAATGTCGTTCCACTTCATGATTGTGTCCCACTTGTTGTTGATTCTTCACAAAAAAATACAGTTTTATATCTTTATGTTTGAAGCCTGAAATGTGGCAAAAGGTCGCAAAGTTCAAGGGGGCCGAATACTTTCGCAAGGCACTGTACATCTAAAAACATTAACATGTAGTGTGTGTGAGTCTATCAGTTACACATACATGTCAGTACATACACACAACAAGTAGAAACTTGACACAATGGTGGGAAGCATTGGAGTCAACATGGGCCAGCATCCCTGTAGATTGCTTTCAACACCTTGTAGAGTCCATGCCGAGATGAATCCAGGCTGTTCCGAGAGGGGGATACAACTCAATATTAGGAAGCTGTTCTTAATGTTTTGTACACTCAGTGTATATCATGGTGACCTATGATTCTGTCTAAATGTGTTGTCAAATATGTATACCTTTGTAAAAATTGTATATAGAAATAGATTGTCAACTGTGACTTGATAGCTAACCAATTGTCTAATTGAAATGACTAATTGTTGCCAGCCGTTGTTCACTTGAACTTGTATGAATACAGACTGCAGGAGTTTCCTCACAAAGCACACCCTTGGAAAATACCTAGTACAAACTTTGGGTGTTTATGGATTCAATGAAAATACTAAGAATATAACTGGTATCCCGAGTGTGCTTTCCCCTGTGGATCAGTGGAGGCTGGTGGAAGGAAATATAGGAGAACGGGCTCATTGTAATGGCTGGGATGGTATTAATGGAACGGAGTCGAGCGTGGTTTCCATATTTGCGATGTTTGATACCGTTCCATTCATTCCATTTCTGCCATTAGAATGAGCACATCCTCCAATAGCTCCTCACACCAGCCTCCATGGCAGTGTATATATTTTTTGCATTTCTCTCCCACACACCCATCTTGAAATATAAGGCCTATTTCATTAAAGAGAGACACTGGCCAGTTCTTCACTGCCAGAAATGTGTTTGGATTACGACAATATTCACAGTTATACAATCAATACATGAGCCTAACTTAAGATGACAAAAATCCATAGTTTGACATGAATTACAATTATTGTTCATTCATACACAGTATAATCATTCTTTGTGTCTCTCTCATATCTTGGGCACGCCATCACTTGCAACAGGATGACTCTGCACCACAGCACCCCCCTGTGGCAGAAGAGACAGTTGCACTCCCCAGCTGCAGCACCAGTTCACAGGGATTCACCGTGCCCACCTGCAATGACACACAGCACAGGGTTTCCCTGGGAAATCACTGAGAAACACCGCGTGCCATATTTACACAACGTCATGGTAGTGCATTATGTAATAACCTTATATGGTCCTTCTGTAGCTCAGTTGGTAGAGCATGGCGCTTGTAACGCCAGGGTAGTGGGTTCGATCCCCGGGACCACCCATACGTAGAATGTATGCACACATGACTGTAAGTCGCTTTGGATAAAAGCGTCAGCTAAATGGCATATATTATTATTATTATTATTATAACTCCCCTATCTTACAAGGTTAGGGTCCATTCCATAGAACCTCCAGTCAATTCAACAATGTATTCGAAGGGAATTACAGAGAAATACCATTTAAATAATATGAATCACATTACATATTAAACTCCACGTTGAGCCATATTATGAAACAGCTGTCAGCGACCCTGGATGGGTATGTGTGACTATGCAATATGTTTTGTTATCTGCCATTAGTTGACCTTTTCACCGTTTGCCTGAAGCTGTAGCTTGTACAAGCTGTATATACCTTCCATACAGTTTATTACGGCATGAGATCATGACCTGGGCCCGTATCCACAAAGCATCTCAGAGGAGGAATGCTGATCTAGGATCAGTGTTTGCTTTTTTTAGGTCATTATAAGGTAAGAGTATATGGACAGATCCTAGATCAGCACTACTACACTGAGATGCTTTGTGGATACAGGCCCAGATCTGTTTGCCCCTTAAGGTCACTTGCAACAGAGAGTCTAAAAAGGTAGAGATAATAATAATCTAAACTAGAGTTAGGAGCAAACCAGCTAAAGTACCTGGTAACTAGCTTTAGGACACAACACCTATTGTCTCTCAGTAAAGGGTTACCAGTAGCTTTGGGACAACATCAGTAGTCTGTGTACTGGTTGGACTCCCTGAGTTCTGCATCGTTCTCGTGGTTGGCGACAGAAAATGATCATACATTATAGCCAGCTACACCCCGAACCATATTCCTTCCAAGTTTGACCCCTCCCTTCACACAAGACTTCCTCCCACTAAATCTACCACTGTTCACACAGCAGGAATATGATGCGGTTTGGACAAAAGTTGGATTCAGATGTTTATTTGATAGCGAGGGACACATTTCACTTTATGTCTGGTAAGTAGAGTTCCTGGAGATTATAGATATGCTTTTGTTGACAGGAAACTTTTGTTGTTGTAGGTGAAGCCGGCTACAATGTGGTATGGTTATTTTCCATCGCCAACCACCCGAACGATGCACAACTCAGGGAGTTCAACCAACACACAGACTACCGATGATGTGTCCCAAAGCTACTAGTAACCCTTTCCTGAGAGACAACAGGTGTAATGCATTATGATGCGGTTATAATACTGTGTATGAAGCATTGTAAAGCTTGTCACGAGAATACAACCTGGATGAAACCTCAACCAGCCTCAGCCTCCTTAAGATCACGGCTAAACTGAACACCCACAGCCTGAAGAATGTGTAGGGAGTATGACAAGATTCAAACTGTAGGAAACACAATCAAACCAAATATAGTCCTCAGTGTGTGTGTGTTTTGTGCTTGCGCTAATGTATGTGTGTGGTTTCAGTGACCATGACGGACCATGATAAGAAGACATTGAGACATTCCATTGGCTGACGGGACCATGATAAGAAGACATTGAGACATTCCATTGGCTGACGGGAGGACATGCATTCCTTCCTGGTTAAAGGTTCCCAGCAGGACTTTAATGCAGCCTAGTTGTGACTGCAGCACATCTGCTTGACCTTGGTGTGTCTGTGTGCGTGCGTAGGGGCTAGGGGTCAATTTACAATTCACAGTGGGAAGGTGCCAGTGGATGTGCCATGAACTTCATACACACACACATCATGACATTTATACACACACCCTGCAACCACATCTAAAACTCAGTGTCTTATGACATTAGGTGCAATTGTCCTGGAATTGGCACAAACCTTGGGTTTCTTTACACCTCATCTAGAAGGTACCCCGGGCGGTTGGAAAGTGAACCCCTCAGCAAACCTGTAGTGGCTGAGGATGCTGGCCACCTCTCCATCCACCTCCACTACCTCATCCACCTGGGGGAGACACACACACAAATATTACTCACTGTGTATAACACACTCCTGTGGAAAACACACCGGGCACACATCTAGGATCAGTATGATCCAATATAACTTTATTTGCCAAACTGTTACATTGGAAATGTGTTTTCTGCTCTGCTTTCAACTTCCCCATTCAACACAAACATACTCATATTGGAGAGGAGCAAAGCCAAACTCCATTTGGCAGAAAAACACAAAACAGTATCTTGTACAAACCTTGAATGTGTACTGAGCGCAAACTCCTGACTCTCTCCAAAACCAGTGATGTTGCCATTGTATATGACCAGAGAGCCTTTATTAGAGATTTTGGGGACCTTGAAGAGACGGTAGGTGGCAGAGACAAACTGGTAGTCGCCTGTAGTTCCAGAGGAAATATCAACGTTTTGAACAGTCAATCTTAAAAATGTGTGGTCCCATGTATCAATGCTATAGACCCCAGTATGTTACAACAACTTAACCTCTATATGGTAACTTATATGGTTAAAGAGCTGATGGAAAAAAGTGTCACCGCCTCAAGTGTAAGACGAGTCAAACACGTCTCACCTAGGATGGCCTCCAGTTCCATGTTGTCCACGGTGATGACATTGGCCGTGACCAATCGCGGGGGGCTGAATCCCACCTCCTGAGCCAATCGCACTTGGTCCCCCCACCAAAGCGCTCCGCCTAAACACTCCCCCAACGACAGCATTAACATCTACAGATCACCAAGGTTATTAACTGTTGCCGGTACTACACATGTAAATAGCAGCTAGAAACAGTCTAAAGCAGTGTGAAATGTAATACAGAAGCTGGTTAGGAGACATACACACCCCACAGGACTTTGTGATACTTGATCTCATCGGAGAGCTTACGGCTACTATAGACATCACTGAAGTACAGCTCTCCGCCATCCTGACAACCAGAGAAAGTAGCAAAACATCTTTAGGCTTAGAAGACGTGAAAGAAAGGGAAAGGAGGATACCTAGTCAGTCGCATTCAACTGAAATGTTTCTTCTGCATTTCGATGTTACCAAGCAAGGATTCTCTTTCTTCACTAACAAGTTTAAGTACAGTAAAAGCATTTTACTTCTAAGGAACATGACATGAACCTTCCTTACAAGCTTGAAAGGGTTCATTGAAGTTTTGAGTTTTGTTGGTTGTAATTACCTGATTTCTACATGATAGAGTATAGCACACAGTGTACCTTCAGCACGCATCACTCAATACTTTTCTCTTGTCTGGGGAAAAATTCACCAGAAAGAAAAACAGATGTGTTCCCAGGACCGAAACAGTACTCCAAAACAAAAACGGATGTGTTCCCAGGACCGAAACAGTACTCCAAAACAAAAACAGATGTGTTCCCAGGACCGAAACAGTACTCCAAAACAAAAACAGATGTGTTCCCAGGACCGAAACAGTACTCCAAAACAAAAACAGATGTGTTCCCAGGACCGAAACAGTACTCCAAAACAAAAACAGATGTGTTCCCAGGACCGAAACAGTACTCCAAAACAAAAACAGATGTGTTCCCAGGACCGAAACAGTACTCCAAAACAAAAACAGATGTGTTCCCAGGACCGAAACAGTACTCCAAAACAAAAACGGATGTGTTCCCAAAACAGTAAAAACAGATGTGTTCCCAGGACCGAAACAGTCCCAGGACCCCAGTACTCCAAAACAGTACTCCAAAACAAAAACGGATGTGTTCCCAGGACCGAAACAGTACTCCAAAACAAAAACAGATGTGTTCCCAGGACCGAAACAGTACTCCAAAACAAAAACAGATGTGTTCCCAGGACCGAAACAGTACTCCAAAACAAAAACGGATGTGTTCCCAGGACCGAAACAGTACTCCAAAACAAAAACAGATGTGTTCCCAGGACCGAAACAGTACTCCAAAACAAAAACAGATGTGTTCCCAGGACCGAAACAGTACTCCAAAACAAAAACGGATGTGTTCCCAGGACCGAAACAGTTCCCAAAAAGGACCAGGAAACAGTACTCCAAAAAACAAAAACAGATGTGTTCCCAGGACCGAAACAGTACTCCAAAACAAAAACGGATGTGTTCCCAGGACCGAAACAGTACTCCAAAACAAAAACGGATGTGTTCCCAGGACCGAAACAGTACTCGAAAAAAAAAAAAACGGATGTGTTCCCAGGGGTTCCCAGGACCGAAACAGTACTCCAAAACAAAAACGGATGTGTTCCCAGGACCGAAACAGTACTCCAAAACAAAAACGGATGTGTTCCCAGGACCGAAACAGTACTCCAAAACAAAAACGGATGTGTTCCCAGGACCGAAACAGTACTCCAAAACAAAAACGGATGTGTTCCCAGGACCGAAACAGTACTCCAAAACAAAAACAGATGTGTTCCCAGGACCGAAACAGTACTCCAAAACAAAAATGGATGTGTTCCCAGGACCGAAACAGTACTCCAAAACAAAAACGGATGTGTTCCCAGGACCGAAACAGTACTCCAAAACAAAAACAGAAAAAGGGGGAATTTGGCTTGCACATAGATACCGTGGCTTGCACATAGATACCGTGGCTTGCACATAGATAACGTGGCTTGCACATAGATACCATGGCTTGCACGTAGATACCGTGGCTTGCCAAAGTATTCACCCCCTTGTCATTTTTCCTATTTTGTTGCCTTACAACCTGGAATTAAAATGTATTTTTGGGGGGTCTGTATAATTAGATTTACACAACATGTATACCACTTTGAAGATGCAAAATATTTTTTCTTGTGAGACAAACAAGAAATTAGACAAAACCAGAAATTAGACAAAACAAGAAATTACACAAAAAGACAGAAAACTTGAGTGTGCATAACTATTCACCCCCTCCCCTCAGTCAATACTTTGTAGAGCCACCTTTTGCAGCAATTACAGCTGCAAGTCTCTTGGGGTATGTCTCTATTAGCTTGACACATCTAGCCACTGGGATTTTTGCCCATTCTTCAAGGCAAAATTGCTCCAGCTCCTTCAAGTTGGATGGGTTCCACTGGTGTAGAGCAATCTTTAAGTCATACCACAGATTCTCAATTGGATTGAGGTCTGGGCTTTGACTAGGACATTCCAAGATAAATGTTTCCCCTTAAACCACTCAAGTGTTGCTTTAGCAGTATGCTTTAGATCATTGTCCTGCTGAAAGGTGAACCTCCGTCCCAGTCTCAAATCTCTGGAAGACTGAAACAGGTTTCCCTCAAGAATTTCCCTGTATTTAGCGCCATCCATCATTCCTTCAATTCTGACCAGTTTCCTAGTCCCTGTCGATGACAAACCTTCCTGCAGCATGATGCTGCCCTCACCATGCTTCACTGTGGGGATGGTATTCTCGGGGGGATGAGAGCTGTTGGGTTTGCACCAGACATAGCGTTTTCCTTGATGGCCAAAAAGCTCAAATTTAGTCTCATCTGACCAGTGTACTCCTGTGTAATGGCTTTTTTCTGGCCACACTTCCATAAAGCCCAGCCCTGTGGAGTGCACGGCTTAAAGTGGTCCTATGGACAGATACTCCAATCTCTGCTGTGGCGCTTTGCAGCTCCTTCAGGGTTATTCTTTGGTCTCTTTATTGCCTCTCTGATTAATGCCCTCCTTCCTTGGTCTGTGAGTTTTGGTGGGCGGCCCTCTCTTGGCAGGTTTGTTGTGGTGCCATATTTTTTCGAATTTTTAATAATGGATTTAATGGTGCTCTGTGGGATGTTCAAAGTTTCATATATTTTTTTATAACCCAACCCTGATCTGTACTTCTCCACAACTTTGTCTCTGGCCCGTTTGGAGAGGTTCTTGGTCTTCATGGTGTCGCTTGCTTGGTGGTGCCCCTTGCTTAGGATTGTTGCAGACTCTGGGGTCTTTCAGAACAGGTGTATATATACTGAGATCATGTGACATACCATGTGACACTTAGATTGCACACAGGTGGACTTTATTTAACAAATTATGTGACTTCTGAAGGTAATTGGTTGCACCAGATCTTGTTTAGGGGCTTCATAGCAAAGGGGGTGAATACATATGCACACACTACTTTTCTGTTTTACATTTTTTGAAAAAAGTGGGTTTTTTCATTTCACTTCACCAATTTGGACTATTTTGTGTATGTCCATTACATGAAATCCACATAAACATCCATTTAAATTACAGGTTGTAATGCAACGAAATAGGAAAACCGCCAAAGATGATGAATAACTTTGCAAGGCACTGTAAACAAGCACCACAAAGCGTTGTGTTCAGCGATTGCCCTTTATGATATGAAAAACATTTGAATTGAATGGTCACCACCACACCACACAGTTGTGTACCTGGTCCTCAGTCATGTCGATGCCTGTGACGTGGCCCTTCCCCCCGACCAGTTGGCTGAGCATGTGGCAGTCTCTCCCACTGCCACTGCCCAGGTCCAGCAGCCCTCCAGACACTCTGGGACCACCAGACCACACCCATAGTACCTGACAGAACAGCAGCAGGTCAAGGGCTACAGGGTGAGTGAATTGAATCAAGTGTAACAGTTATTCATGGACGATTCAATGATCTGATGGATGATCTTATTCACAACAATCGTATCCTTAACAATCTACAGGCAAGCAGGCAGACACAGACCGACAGAGACAGAACAACACACAGGCATGTAATTGTGTGTGAAAATGACTTGTTACCACTGATGTTATCGAAATGTCATTACATTGTAAGTACAATGTTACAATTGTGAACCCACTTGGGTGTGACTTCAGGATGGATCTTCTTCAGAGCCTTGAGGACGAAGGCTGGGATGGGCTGAGCCGGGGCTAAGCAGGCATTACTCTTCAGGTTAGACGTTTTCTTCAGGGTCTTCCCATAGTAGTCCTGAGGGAAGGTTAAAAATACCTACTGTATCGAGATTTATGATTTAAGTCTTACACATTGTTACTTGGCTGCATCTCATTCCATGATGATCAATTTCAGGTGAATGTTCAACTTCATTATTTCAACTAGGCTATCAGTAGCCATAAGCATACTGCCTGGACACACTGATGAATGTACAACACATGAGGAACACCTTCCTAATATTGCATTGCACCCCCTTTTGCCCTCAAAACAGCCTCAATTCATCAGAGCATGGCTCGACAAGGTGTTGAAAGTGTTCCACAGGGATGCTGGCCCATTTTGACTCCAATTCTTCCCACAGTTGTGTCAAGTTGGCTGGATGTCCTTTGGGTGGTGTAGCATTATTGGTACACACAGGAAACTGTTGAGCGTGAAAAACACAGCCGCGTTGCAGTTTTTGACACTCAAACCGGTGTGCCTGGCACCTACTACCATACCCCGTTCGAACAAACACCCTCTGAATGGCACACAATCCATGTCTCAATTGTATCAAGGCTTAAAACTCATTCTCTAACTTGTCTCCTTCCCTTCATCTGCAATGATTGAAGTAGATTACATCAAATTACATCAATAAATCGAAGCTTTCACCTGGATGTCATGGAAAGAGCAGGTGAGCCTAATGTTTTGTACAATTCCCCGGATATTGTGAGGCGGTACAGAGAACCAGGAAGTTAACATTTTGTTATGACAGGTCATGTAAAATGAACTTTGATTCCAATGTTTATATCCTTCCTGTTTGGCCCTTCCGGGGGTATCATCGGATGGGGCCACAGTGTGTCCTGACCCCTCCTGTCTCAGCCTCCAGTATTTATGCTGCAGTCGTTTGTGTCAGGGGGCTAGGGTCAGTCTGTTATACCTGGAGTACTTCTCCTGTATTATCCGGTGTCCTGTGTGAATTTAAGTATGCTCTCTCTAATTCTCTCTTTCTTTCTCTCCCTCGGAGGACCTGAGCCCTAGGACCATGCCTCAGGACTACCTGGCATGAGGACTCCTTGTTGTCCCCAGTCCACCTGGCCGTGCTGCTGCTCCAGTTTCAACTGTTCTGCCTGCGGCTATGGAATCCTGACCTGTTCACCGGACGTGCTACCTGTCCCAGACATGATGTTTGCAAGTCTCTAGAGACAGCAGGAGTGGTAGAGATACTCTTAATGATCGGCTATGAAAAGCCTACTGACATTTACTCCTGAGGTGCTGACTTGCTGCACCCTCAACAACTACTGTGATTATTATTATTTGACCATGCTGGTCATTTATGAACATTTGAACATCTTGCCTATGTTCTGTTATAATCTCCACCCGGCACAGCCAGAAGAGGACTGGCCACCCCTCATAGCCTGGTTCCTCTCTAGGTTTCTTCCTAGGTTTTGCCCTTTCTAGGGAGTTTTTCCTAGCCACCATGCTTCTACATCTGCATTGCTTGCTGTTTGGGGTTTTAGGCTGAGTTTCTGTATAGCACTTTGAGATATCAGCTGATGTAATAAGGATTATATAAATACATTTGATTTAATTTCATTCTGTGGCAGTACAATGACCAAACGATATACTGTATGTGAGGCTCTTGATCATATCTTCGATCATGACACTAGTGAGGAGGAGAGAGGCCAGGAAACTGACAGTGAAGATGCATTAGAGGAGGAAGTGTCAGAAGTTGAAGACAACACAGAATATGATCCAGACCAAGAGACAACCGATGTGGAACAAATCAGTAATGAGGAAGAGGGCCCTGCTGAGGTTTTTGTTACATGTATTTATTTACTTTTCTTCTCTTTTGCACACCAATATCTCTACCTGCACATGACCATCTGATCATTTATCACTCCAGTGTTAATCTGCTAAATTGTAATTATTCGCCTACCTCCTCATGCCTTTTGCACACAATGTATATACTCTTTTTGTTCTACTGATATTGATTTGTATTGTTTACTCCATGTGTAACTCTGTGTTGTCTGTTCACATTGCTATGCTTTATCTTGGCCAGGTCGCAGTTGCAAATGAGAACTTGTTCTCAACTGGCCTACCTGGTTAAATAAAGGTGAAATTTAAAAAAATAAAAAAAAAACATTCCGGTCAAAGAATGGGAATTTGTCCTGGTCTTCATCCCCACCTGAGAGGAGAGGTCAGCTGAAAATGTTATCAGGATGACCCCAGGGCCAACGAGATACGCCATACCCCGGGTTGATGACATAAAAATCCTGCTACGAACTGTTTCTGACAGAGTCAATCAAAGCTATAGCGATGAACATGAACAATTTGGAGGGGAGGCGCATTTACAAAGACAACTGGAAGGAGGTAGAAAGACGTGGGTCTCTTGATTTGGCCGGTGTGTACAGATCCAGAAACTAATCGAACACCAGTTTGTGTGATAAATAGCACAATGTTTCATCTAAGTATTTGTTATAGTCAAAATAATCCATTCATTAAGCTTTCTTTTAAACTCAAAAACAAGTTGTATGAGTTCAGGTCAATGAGGCCTACAGGCCATAAATAGCAAATAGAAGTTAAAAACTTGTAATGTTCACAAGAACTTAAGTTGATTAAAAGAGCTAACAACATTAGGTGATAACATATGTATCATTATGGATTTACAATGGATTTACATATAATGGGGCGGTCATTTTGGACCGGGAACACAGAATTAACGAACACAACAAGAGGGTTAATGGAGCAAATTATATATATGTTACAGGTAATATTATTTCTATAGCACTGATTCAACTCACCTTACCTCGTCCATTTGATTAAAATGCAGATTTCAAATAATTTATCAATTCAGTACGTGTGGAACACAAACAAAGAACACAACATTGCATAGAAAAGTATTTCTGGTTGACATTTATTGAGCATGTGTCAATTTCGCTGCTGTAATAAAATGCCTTTTGAAAACAAAAAACAGAAAATGTGCACAACCACCTTACATCCCGTGTGGAAACAGCATAATATCTTTGGCATGATGTCCATTATTCACAATAGAACATTGTCACATCATTCATTAGGTCATTTAATCTGTGCATTGAGTTCCCTGTATCTTCACCTTCACTCTTTTGATTGATTGAAGGAGATCAACAATTCTATACTCAACAAAAAACTAGAAATTAATCATTCACTAACTAAAAACTAATGATTGTAGACTGACATTTTGCTACGATAGATTTAAATGTAGCTCGTTTGGTTCATAAATGCATTGTATGATATTATAATACACAATTTTCCAATGTCGATCAAAAGCTTTACAATTTCATTACACAAGTTGACAAAGACATCCGTCCAAAATGCAGAATAATTGACCTTTGTTGTACCACAATTATAGAATATTCTATTTGTTTCTACAAAAAGTATAATAGGCCTATATAAAGCACTTATGATAGCTTGGTTCTCGTAACTAAACGTTTTTTTGTACCAGTTTCTCCTACGGACCTGTAAGTTTCACTAACGCACAATCATTGTGGGCGATCGCAAACATGACAGTTTCTCAGAGATGCACACTACAATCATGTAATCAATATCTCAGAGCAGAACCAATCACGTCCTAGACTCCGATAGAGGCCCATACTGTATGTGGTAAGCGTTTTTTTTTTTACCAATGTAGAATTAATCTCAACGACACATTAGAAAACCATTCCTTTACAAAACAAATAGTAACTGATTCAATGAAAAAAAAAACAGGATTCACAGATACAACTTTTTTTATGTTTGATTAATTTCTTTGTCTCCATTATTAGAGTTACATGTATTCATGTGCAAAATAAAATGATCGTGTCACACAAAATGTGTTAATGCACTTGGGTCCCTGTGACAACAGGGTTGTAGGAGAGTAGAAAACATAAGGCTAAAGGTCTTATGTGGAACAGTAACATTCACACACAGTGTTTAGTATCAGGCTCTTCCTGTACAGTATTACTCAAGAGTCAGTATTCTAGTCATAAGAATTAATTGCCCTCGACAACGCCCACCAACTGGGGAAAACAAACGTTCTTTCCCCCATTGACCCAGACTGTAAAAGAGCCAACTTCGTAGTACAATTTTTGTTATACAAATCTAACGTAGGTCAAAAATTTTGACCTACGGTTCCCTATGCTCCCACTTAGGGAAGCACTTAGGGAAGTAGAGCCAGCGGCCCTCAGGCTATTCGGTGTGGAAGAGTGAGAAATTGTGGGGACCCGGTGTCAAAGGAGGCCACACTTTAGCTACGTGTGTGGAAAATATGTTATCACAGGTAAGACATTTAACTAGATTAGTACAGTCAGTTTGGAACTCCACTCACTTCTTGTAGCTTTATAGCTAGTCCGTTTGTGTTGGCTAGCTTAATGTTCTGGTTCAGGACTCTCCAACCCTGCTCCTGGAGAGCTACCGTCCTGTAGGTTCACTCCAACCCTAATCTAGCACACCTGATTCTAAAAAAATTAGCTGTTTATAAACCAAATCAGATTAGTTACAACTGGGTTTGTGAGTGAAAACCTACAGGAGGGTAGCTCTCCAGGAACAGGGTTGGAGAGTCGTGTTCTGGTTGGTAGCTAGCTAGCACGCAGTCACTCACGTGGTTAACATTAATGCCGTCATGAAAACGAGGGAAGCCCCAGACAACATTACATTTTCCTAAGTAGTGAGAACGCTCAGGAGCAGGAAAAGTTGAATAGTATTCTTTACACATGTTGTACTTTTCTTAAATGTAGTTTTGTAATTGACTAAAACAAGCAGACAAGAAAATAGCCTTTGGAAAAAGGTGAAGTTTTTGCTGTGAGCCAACGGGGTAACCAAAGTAACCATGGGTTGTTTTCCCCACAGGCAGGCAGGGCCACCACATTCTATTTCATACCGACTGGGACTATCACATTACATAAGCACACATCGTCGCCATGACGATCCACACTGCACTGCTTGACAATGTTCCTGTACCGCTTCAGTGTATTTGTCCAGGATGTTACTTTCTGTGAACAGACACAGGAAGCAGCTGCAATGATTTCCAGTAGCTTGGTACACTGAGCATAGGAGTTGGCAAGACAGCACAAACTGATCTGAGACCAGGCTAGAGTTGCACCAGTGTGTACTTACACTATACTGCAGTCACACCAAACGTCAGGTCAGCATCCACTGACCAGACTATCAATCTCCTCCAGCTTGCATAAGTCTTTACACGATCTCCTTTCGCCTCCTCTTGGCAAAGGCAGACAAAGGAGGAGATTTATGCAGTCTGTAGGTAGGTTGGTGATAGGCTAAACCTCTCCTCCTGTCTCCTTGTACATTGCAGTTAAGGCCACCATTACAGTATGCCAAAGGGGCTCTAGCTATCAACATCAGGCTTTTAAGTCCAGACTCTGGGATAAAATAAAACTTCCTTCTCGTCACACAAACACACACACACACACACACACAATCTCAGACAGTCACACACACACACAAAAGTCTTGACTCCCACTCCTGGTTCTCTCTCCCTCCTCGGTGAAGATGCGCTTTAGCTTAGCGTAGCTCAGCCCTGAGGTTCTGTGCTGTTGCCATGGTGAGGGGGCCCCTCAAGCTCGTTGATGGTGTGGAGGAGCAGGCACACCGGGGGCTGGGTGGGTTGTGTCATGGCGGGTGGTGGCAGGGAGGTGAATCCTGTCGCCGACCCGCACTCCGACCTACTTTCGGGTCCATCCAGGGCTAGGGCCTGCTCCTCTTCTACTCCCGGAGCGGGGTGACTGCACCCGTCACAGAAGTCTCCTCCTTCCTGCTCCTCAACCTCCTCCCCCATTAGGCTATCCTTCTCCCTCAGCTCCTTGTCCTCCTGGCTTCCAATACTGGTACTACCACCACGGTCACATACGCACACCTCGATACCCGAGTCACCCGTGAAACGGCGCCGCCGCCCAAGGGCCCCCCTATTATCTTTGTCCTCCTGGGCACCGCTCTCGGGCCCCCCTAGGTCCCCGAGTAACAGGGGCTCCTTGCAACTCTTCTCTGGGCCTCTAGGCTCCTCTGTAGAGGCCTCCTGGGGCCCTAGCCCTGGTCCACCATCCTGGGGCTCCTGAGGCTTGTTGTCTGCCTTGTGTCTGTTGTAGCCAATGGTGGGAGCCCCAATGCAGTGGGGCTCTTCCAGGCTCCGCCTGGAGCAAAGGGTGTCGGACACTGGGGGGACCGGAGTGGTCTGAATGCTCAGGCAGTGACCCAGTCCCAGGCCGCCCTGTGGGTCCGTGGGCATGGGGCTGACTGTATGGAAGACACTGTAGGGAGGGGGAGGGGTTGGAGGGCGGTTTACCACCTCTTCGTAGTCAGGTAGGAGGGAATTTGGAAGAAACCCTGGAAGTGAAGAAGAGAGGGACACATAAAGGACAGTTAGGATTAACTGAAAATGATTGCAAGGAAAACATGTTGCAAGGTTGGCATTGAACCAAGACCCGGTGGCATTGAACCAAGACCCGGTGGCATTGAAACCAAGACTGAACCAAGACCCGGTGGCATTGAACCAAGACCCGGTGGCATTGAACCAAGACTGAACCAAGACCGGGTGGCATTGAACCAAGACCCGGTGGCATTGAACCAAGACCCGGTGGCATTGAACCAAGACTGAACCAAGACCCGGTGGCATTGAACCAAGACCCGGTGGCATTGAACCAAGACCCGGTGGCATTGAACCAAGACCCGGTGGCATTGAACAAAGACCCGGTGGCATTGAACAAAGACCCGGTGGCATTGAACCAAGACCCGGTGGCATTGAACCAAGACCGGTGGCATTGAACCAAGACCGGTGGCATTGAACCAAGACCGGTGGCATTGAACCAAGACCCGGTGGCATTGAACCAAGACCCGGTGGCATTGAACCAAGACCCGGTGGCATTGAACCAAGACCCGGTGGCATTGAACCAAGACCCGGTGGCATTGAACCAAGACTGAACCAAGACCCGGTGGCATTGAACCAAGACCCGGTGGCATTGAACCAAGATCCGGTGGCATTGAACCAAGACCCGGTGGCATTGAACCAAGACTGAACCAAGACCCGGTGGCATTGAACCAAGACCCGGTGGCATTGAACCAAGACTGAACCAAGACCCGGTGGCATTGAACCAAGACCCGGTGGCATCGAACCAAGACCCGGTGGCATCGAACCAAGACCCGGTGGCATCGAACCAAGACCCGGTGGCATCGAACCAAGACCCGGTGGCATCGAACCAAGACCCGGTGGCATCGAACCAAGACCCGGTGGCATCGAACCAAGACCCGGTGGCATCGAACCAAGACCCGGTGGCATCGAACCAAGACCCGGTGGCATCGAACCAAGACCCGGTGGCATCGAACCAAGACCCGGTGGCATCGAACCAAGACCCGGTGGCATCGAACCAAGACCCGGTGGCATTGAACCAAGACTGAACCAAGACCCGGTGGCATTGAACCAAGACTGAACCAAGACCGGTGGCATTGAACCAAGACTGAACCAAGACCCGGTGGCATTGAACCAAGACCCGGTGGCATTGAACCAAGACCCGGTGGCATTGAACCAAGACTGAACCAAGACCCGGTGGCATTGAACCAAGACTGAACCAAGACCCGGTGGCATTGAACCAAGACTGAACCAAGACCCGGTGGCATTGAACCAAGACCCGGTGGCATTGAACCAAGACCCGGTGGTTAAGGTTTCCTCCAATCTGGGGCATGAAACAGGGCTGTGTTTCATCCCATACCAAAACAAAACCGCAACTCCTAGTTCAAACAAAGGACTGGAGTTGAGTCAAGGTAGCGCTGCCAGGCAGTGACTAAACTCTGTTTGATGCAAACATTTCCATTGAGAAATACCCCCCCTAGCCGAGAGGGAAAAATTCCCCCAAGGTACAATGTTTGAGTAAGCCTCAGCACTGGGGAATAACAATGTAATGTAGTCAGACAGAAACGCAGAAGGAGAGAACTACTGAGACTGAAGTTGAGTAGGTATGAAGCTTTAGTGCTCTCGTGTTTCATTGCGCCACGGTAACGATAGGACTGAAATAGAAGGGCATTGCGCAATAATTCCATGTTGTTGACTACTACCAGTATACCACGGTGCATCTGTGCAGGTCCTCCTAATCTGTATCACACCATTCCATGGTTAATACGGGCAGCACACCCTGCAATAACGCAATATGACGATAACGACATCAATGACGGACTACCACGAGTCTGACACTGTGTACAGAACACGGCGCTCTCTCGTGTTGTGAGTGTCGCGCCGTGCCACACGGGGAGCTCTGATAGGCGGGACTCTTACTGAAGTAGAACGGAAGGGAGGTGTAGTTGTGCGCCTCGCGGTAGGCGATGAGGTTGATCTCGTGCTGGCGCTGCTGCTGCTGCAGCCGGTGCTTGGTGCGCCGGTGGTGACACACGCAGCAGCAGCTCAGGATGAAGATGATGACCCACACCAGCCAGAACCCTGCCGGAGACAGAGACACAGTAGAAAGACTGTGAAACATAGACATATGTTAATATGTGTTATTCATGTCTCTATGGTGTAAAAGTACTGCTGAACAGAAGGAGTGACATATAGTTTTTGAAAGCAACAGAGAGCTACAGTACATTACTACTGTAAACATCTAGTGACTGTACAGTGAATGCCAGTAGTGACAAATTGCTAGTGAATGCAATAGAGAGATATAGTGCACCACTACACAGTAACAATGTGGAGGCAGAGCCATAGATATTGGCCAACTACCCTCCAGGTTTGTTCTAAACGTTGTTCCATAGCAAGGATGTAACTGCATTGGAACTTGGTTACCAACAGTGTACCATGGTGTCAATTGGTATTCTACATCTATATACAGAGGACCTAACTCCTGGGATGGAGGAGGAGGAAGTGATATGCAGAGGACCTAACTCCTGGGATGGGGGAGGAGGAAGTGATATGCAGAGGACCTAACTCCTGGGATGGGGGAGGAGGAAGTGATATGCAGAGGACCTAACTCCTGGGATGGGGGAGGAAGTGATATGCAGAGGACCTAACTCCTGGGATGGGGGAGGAGGAGGAAGTGATATACAGAGGACCTAACTCCTGGGATGGGGGAGGAAGTGATATGCAGAGGACCTAACTCCTGGGATGGGGGAGGAGGAAGTGATATACAGAGGACCTAACTCCTGGGATGGGGGAGGAAGTGATATGCAGAGGACCTAACTCCTGGGATGGGGAGGAGGAGGAAGTGATATACAGAGGACCTAACTCCTGGGATGGGGGAGGAAGTGATATGCAGAGGACCTAACTCCTGGGATGGGGGAGGAGGAAGTGATATACAGAGGACCTAACTCCTGGGATGGAGGAGGAGGAAGTGATATGCAGAGGACCTAACTCCTGGGATGGGGGAGGACGAAGTGATATGCAGAGGACCTAACTCCTGGGATGGGGGAGGAGGAGGAAGTGATATGCAGAGGACCTAACTCCTGGGATGGGGGAGGAGGAGGAAGTGATATGCAGAGGACCTAACTCCTGGGATGGAGGAGGAGGAAGTGATATACAGAGGACCTAACTCCTGGGATGGAGGAGGAGGAGGAAGTGATATACAGAGGACCTAACTCCTGGGATGGGGGAGGAGGAGGAAGTGATATGCAGAGGACCTAACTCCTGGGATGGGGGAGGAGGCGGAAGTGATATTCAGAGGACCTAACTGCTGGGATGGGGGAGGAAGTGATATGCAGAGAACCTAACTCCTGGGATGGAGGAGGAGGAGGAAGTGATATGCAGAGGACCTAACTCCTGGGATGGGGGAGGAGGAGGCAGTGAAATACAGATGACCTAACTCCTGGGATGGAGGAGGAGGAGGAAGTGATATGCAGAGGAACTAACTCCTGGGATGGAGGAGGAAGTGATATACAGAGGACCTATCTCCTGGGATGGGGGAGGAGGAGGCAGTGATATGCAGAGGACCTAACTCCTGGGATGGGGGAGGAGGAGGAAGTGATATACAGAGGACCTATCTCCTGGGATGGAGGAGGAGGAGGCAGTGATATGCAGAGGACCTATCTCCTGGGATGGAGGAGGAGGCGGCAGTGATATGCAGAGGACCTATCTCCTGGGATGGAGGAGGAGGCAGTGATATACAGAGGACCTATCTCCTGGGATGGAGGAGGAGGAGGCAGTGATATACAGAGGACCTATCTCCTGGGATGGGGAGGAGGAGGCAGTGATATACAGAGGACCTATCTCCTGGGATGGAGGAGGAGGAAGTGATATGCAGAGGACCTAACTCCTGGGATGGAGGAGGAGGAAGTGATATGCAGAGGACCTAACTCCTGGGATGGAGGAGGAGGAAGTGATATGCAGAGGACCTAACTCCTGGGATGGGGGAGGAGGAGGAAGTGATATACAGAGGACCTAACTCCTGGGATGGGGGAGGAAGTGATATGCAGAGGACCTAACTCCTGGGATGGGGGAGGAGGAAGTGATATACAGAGGACCTAACTCCTGGGATGGAGGAGGAGGAAGTGATATGCAGAGGACCTAACTCCTGGGATGGGGGAGGAGGAAGTGATATGCAGAGGACCTAACTCCTGGGATGGGGGAGGAGGAGGAAGTGATACGCAGAGGACCTAACTCCTGGGATGGGGGAGGAGGAGGAAGTGATATGCAGAGGACCTAACTCCTGGGATGGGGGAGGAGGAGGAAGTGATATGCAGAGGACCTAACTCCTGGGATGGGGGAGGAGGAGGAAGTGATATGCAGAGGACCTAACTCCTGGGATGGGGAGGAGGAGGAAGTGATATGCAGAGGACCTAACTCCTGGGATGGGGGAGGAGGAGGAAGTGATATGCAGAGGACCTAACTCCTGGGATGGGGGAGGAGGAGGAAGTGATATGCAGAGGACCTAACTCCTGGGATGGAGGAGGAGGAAGTGATATGCAGAGGACCTAACTCCTGGGATGGGGGAGGAGGAAGTGATATGCAGAGGACCTAACTCCTGGGATGGGGGAGGAGGAAGTGATATGCAGAGGACCTAACTCCTGGGATGGGGGAGGAGGAGGCAGTGGTATGCAGAGGACCTATCTCCTGGGATGGGGAGGAGGAGGCAGTGATATACAGAGGACCTATCTCCTGGGATGGGGAGGAGGAGGCAGTGATATACAGAGGACCTATCTCCTGGGATGGGGAGGAGGAGGCAGTGATATACAGAGGACCTATCTCCTGGGATGGGGAGGAGGAGGCAGTGATATACAGAGGACCTATCTCCTGGGATGGGGATGAGGAGGCAGTGATATACAGAGGACCTAAGTCCTAGTACAGTAAATAATGGGGGAGGAGCCACCGGGTCTTGGTACTTTTTACTCCACTACATTCCTTAAGAAAATATACTTTTTACTCCATACATTTTCCCTGACACCCAAAAGTACTTGTAACAATTCAAATGCTTAGCGGGACAGGAAACTGGTCCAATTCACACACTTCTCAAGAGAACATCCCTACTGCCTCTGAGCTGGTCGACTCACTAAACACAAATACTTCATTTGTAAATGATATGTTAAGTGTGCCACTGGTTAACCGTAAATAAATAAAAAACAAGGCAATTGTGCCATCTGGTTTGCTTAATATAAGGAATGTGAAATGAAGTACACTTACTTTTGATACCTAAGTATATTTCAAACCAAATACTTAAGACTTTTAGTCAAGTAGTATTTTACTGGGTGACTTTCACTTGACTCATTCTCTATGAAGGTATCTTTACCTTTACTCAAGTATGACAACTGGGTACTTTCGCCACCACTGTTCACGTGTACAGGTGAATGTGAGGGGACACTGATATATGACTAACATGCTAATGTATTTCAGAGTGGGAGAATGAGAGTGAAAGTGAGAGGTAGAGAGTGTGTGTATGTGATAGCGTAGAGAGAGAGAGTCCTTACACCAGAGTTCATAGTAGTAACTGCAGCATTGTGACTCCCCACAGCAGTGTCCTGATTCGCAGACGTAGCTCTGGTTGTTCAGCCCCTCACAGTGCAGTAGGCTCTGGAAGACAAGAAGAGACAAGTCAATAACAGGAGTGTAAAAACCGTATGTCCACCACCTGGGTCGAGTTCATTAAGTCACAACGTAGCGAAACCTTTGCAATGAACAACGGAAATAAGCGTTTCATATCGGACAAGCCCAGGTTGCCTCTTGCTGTGTCAGTCTGTGTTCTTCCGTCTGTTGCCTAGTGAATATGACCCAGCACCCGCCACTCAAATACTGATGTTCATTTTTGTTCGTCATCATCTTGATAAAAGGTGCAACCCCTAGAATTTCTCAGAATTTCTTCCCTATGTGGAAGCTAGGTGTATTGCAACATCACTAGGCTGCATTCAAAACAAATCTCCCCCTCATCACCTTTTCCTGTAACATGGCAGAGACTCGCGCTCGAACCTTACTTTCACTTTTGGTCCACCAGCTTCAAACAGCTGGAAAAACTATACTGAACAAAATAAATATATATATATATATATATATATATATATATATATATATATATATATAAATAAATAAATAAATAAATAAATCGCAACATGCAAAAAGGTCTCAAATTTTACTGAGTTACAGTTCATATAAGGAAATCAGTCAATTCAAATAAAATTCCTTATGCCCTAATCTATGGATTTCACATGACTGGGAATACAGATCTACATCGGTTGGTCACAGATAACAAAAACAAAGTAGGGACGGGATAAAAAACGGTCAGTATCTGCTGTGTGTGACCACCATTTGCCTCATGCAGTGTGACATCTCCTTCAGAGTTGACCAGGCTGTTGATTGTGGCCTGTGGAATGTTGTCCCATTCTTCTTCAATGGCTGTGCGACGTTGATGCATATTGGCGGGAAGTGGAACAAGCTGTCGTCCATGTTGATCCAGAGCATCCCAAACAAGCTCAAAGGGGGACATGTCTGGTGAATATGCAGGCCATGGAAGAACTACGACATGTTCAGCTTCCAGGAATTGTGTACATTGCGACATTGGGCCGTGCATCATCATGCTGAAACATGTGGTGATAGCAGCAGTTGAATGGCAATGAGCCTCAGGATCTCATCACAGTATCTGTGTGCCATCGATGAAATGCAAGTGTTCGTTGTCCGTAGCACATGCCTGCCCAAAGCATAACCCCACAACGTTAACATCAGAAAACCATTTGCACACACAACACTATACAAGTAATGTGCAGCTGTGAGGCTGGTTGGACATACTGCCAAATTCTCTGAAACAACATTTGAGGTGACTTATGGTAGAGAAATTAACATTAAATTATTTGACAACAGCTCTGGTGGGCATGCCTGCAGTAAGCATGCCACTTGCACACACCCTCAAAACTTCAGACTGTGGCTGTGGATCTGTGGCATTGTGTTGTGTGACAAAACTACACATTTTAGAGTGGGGTTTTATTGTCCCCAGCACAAGGTGCACCTGTGTAATGATCATGATGTTTAATCAGCTTCTTGATATGCCACACCTGTCAGGTGGATGGATTATCTTGGTAAAGGAGAAATGCTCACTAACAGGGATGCAAACCAATTTGTGCACAACATTTTAGAGAAATAAGCTTTTAGCGCATATGGAACATTTCTGGGATCTTTTATTTCAGCTCATGAAACATGGGACCAACACTTTACAGGCCGTGTTCATATTTTTCTTCAGTGTAAATATTTTGTTGTTGAAAGTATATTTCACAGCGATTTAGATTGCACAATGATTCCCTACACTTTTCAATGGTTGTTTTCTCACAAACTGAAATAGAGCGAACAGTGTAGAATTTTAACAACCAGGAAAAGTGATTTCTACATTGGCCACTTGACTCCATGTCCACTAAATACACAGCCAAAGTCAAAACAGCTTTCCTATATTCACAATCCATGTCGCTCCACGGGAGAAATGAATGGGGTGAATATCACAGCTAATCACAACACTGGCGGGTAAGTAATACTGTGGAACACTATCATTCTACTATTACTGCTTGCATGTATATATGACGGACATCTTCTGAAATTACAATGCAAAAATAAATCCTGTGTGTAGCACCTTCAACTCATGATAGCATTATGGAGCATTGACTGAAACATCAACTATGAGATCACAACATACAGCAGTTGAGCTATCTCTACAGAAATTACTCTGGCGATTAGACCTAGGTCACCTGAGTACTACACTCTCACAGATACTGTAACTGTACGGGACCTGAATAACAAATACATGTATTCAAACAACTGGTTAACAACTAGTTAGTAAAGCCTATAGACTATATCAAGACGTTCAGACAGTTGATAGGCTAGTGATATTTGCATGTTGCCCTCTAGGGTTTAGGCAAGGTCACTTTATCAGCACTCACAGATACTGTACCTGGCCAGAATAAATAAATAAATAAGTCTCTCTAAAATAAAAAATAAAAACAAAGATCAATAACTGATTAGTCGTGTTCAATGTAGCCTATAGGGTCTGGAAGAACAAGGTCCAGACATAAGTGGTAGTATTGAACCTCTCAATCGTCCCTCTTATACATGGGTGCTAAGCTGCTAGAATGTCCACGGCTCAGATTTCCTCATCACTTACCACTCAGGCGCTAGTAGCCTCAGCCTCATACAACATTCAATACAACAGAGTGAACAGACAGACGTGGCCCACACTGGAACAAACACACCAAGTTAGTCTAGCCTAGAGAAACACAATGTACAGACAGACACAAGCTGCTTGTTTGCGTAGATGACGGCCTAAATGTGCCTGCAGTCAAACAGGAACTAGCATGTTAGCCTACATTAGAAGCTTGTAGAACCTGACACATCAAAGACACACTTAACAATCAGTGGCAATGCAAACATTCTTTCAATCATTCAGTTTCTACTTTCCAAGGGGACAGCAGGAATAGCCATTGATAAAGAATGAACTAAAAACCAGAAACCAGACAGGGAAGACAGCCAAGAAAGCGTCATCAAAAACGGCTTCAGAATGTATATTGATTTATCAGGCAACCCCTACCAGGCTACACATTATCTACAAGATTAGATTATGGATTAAATCCTGAGGAGAAATGTCAGCCAAGGTTTTCTATACCAGTTTCCTTTCCAGCTGGAAAGGCATAGCTGTCCAAAATTCCTAAATCCCAAGGAGCGCAAGTCCTTTCAACTCAAGGGTCGTTATCCTTCCAGTCCACAGATGAAAAAAGTAAAAGAGCACACACAAAACCAAGCAAAATAGGGGACAAGGATTTCTCTAAGGAAATGTCCAAGCGGCAGTGGAGTGTGAGCTGCCAGCCAGAGTAGAGGACTGCATAGTAATGAAGAGTGGAGCACCCTCGGTATTCAAAACAGCAGGCGGAGTGTGTGTCAGAGTGAGGACAGTTATAACACAGGAATAGTGAAGCCCAGCCACAGATCAACTTCACGCACACACTAGCCTATGCGTTTCCACTAGGAAAGTCTGGAGCATTTCCACAGTGCATCTTTTTAACAACCTCCCACAAAATTGTTTACACCATACAACTACATTGTATGACATGGCATAAGCCCATCACACAAAAAAAACAAACAGGTTAAAGCTGAAAACTGCAGAGAAACTAGGCTACTGTTTGGTTTGGAGGCATGTTCAGTTCTTGCGCTGAGGAGATTACACAATAGTCTCGGGTCAGAGACCTTTGGCTTTAGAGGAGATCAAGAACTCCCTGGCTCCCAGGGGCTGTTGTTGAGAACCGAAGTGCAAAGATATAACCCTTAGGCCTATGACGTGATGTTTTGTATTTGTGCTAGGATGTTGGATCCAGTCCATTTAGCACAATAGGCTAGGCATAGAAACAAAAACTAAAGCCAAATCCATGTAAGAATACCATTTGGACAACAAATTGCCTAAGCCTAGGTTAAGAGATGAAAAAAGCAAAGGTTAAGAGATGAAAAAAGCCAAGGTTAAGAGATGAAAAAAGCCAAGGTTAAGAGATGAAAAAAGCCAAGGTTAAGAGATGAAAAAAGCCAAGGTTAAGAGATGAAAAAAGCCAAGGTTAAGAGATGAAAAGGCCAAGGTCAAGAGATGAAAAGGCCAAGGTCAAGAGATGAAAAGGCCAAGGTCAAGAGATGAAAAGGCCAAGGTCAAGAGATGAAAAGGCCAAGGTCAAGAGATGAAAAGGCCAAGGTCAAGAGATGAAAAGGCCAAGGTCAAGAGATGAAAAGGCCAAGGTCAAGAGATGAAAAGGCCAAGGTCAAGAGATGAAAAGGCCAAGGTCAAGAGATGAAAAGGCCAAGGTCAAGAGATGAAAAAGCCAAGGTCAAGAGATGAAAAAGCCAAGGTCAAGAGATGAAAAGGCCAAGGTTAAGAGATGAAAAGGCCAAGGTTAAGAGATGAAAAGGCCAAGGTTAAGAGATGAAAAGGCCAAGGTTAAGAGATGAAAAAGCCAAGGTTAAGAGATGAAAAGGCCAAGGTTGAGAGATGAAAAGGCCAAGGTTAAGAGATGAAAAGGCCAAGGTCAAGAGATGAAAAGGCCAAGGTCAAGAGATGAAAAGGCCAAGGTCAAGAGATGAAAAGGCCAAGGTTAAGAGATGAAAAGGCCAAGGTTAAGAGATGAAAAGGCCAAGGTTAAGAGATGAAAAGGCCAAGGTTAAGAGATGAAAAGGCCAAGGTTAAGAGATGAAAAGGCCAAGGTTAAGAGATGAAAAGGCCAAGGTTAAGAGATGAAAAGGCCAAGGTTAAGAGATGAAAAGGCCAAGGTTAAGAGATGAAAAGGCCAAGGTTAAGAGATGAAAAAGCCAAGGTTAAGAGATGAAAAAGCCAAGGTTAAGAGATGAAAAAGCCAAGGTTAAGAGATGAAAAGGCCAAGGTTAAGAGATGAAAAAGCCAAGGTTAAGAGATGAAAAAGCCAAGGTTAAGAGATGAAAAAGCCAAGGTTAAGAGATGAAAAAGCCAAGGTTAAGAGATGAAAAAGCCAAGGTTAAGAGATGAAAAAGCCAAGGTTAAGAGATGAAAAAGCCAAGGTTAAGAGATGAAAAAGCCAAGGTTAAGAGATGAAAAAGCCAAGGTTAAGAGATGAAAAAGCCAAGGTTAAGAGATGAAAAAGCCAAGGTTAAGAGATGAAAAAGCCATGGTTAAGAGATGAAATATAGTTTTTTTGGGCGTCGGAATTTTCTATCGCCTAGTAGACGTATCAGACAAGACATTGATTGAGCCAACAAAGAATCTCGACAGACAACATTCCTTAGTCTCTCAGCCTTCGACAATAGGCTGCTGCAGGATGGAACAACCATCCCTTCTCGTACTACAGTAGAAGATTAGGGACGGGTGGATTGTGTTACTAACTCTGCCAGAGCCTACAGGCATAATAGAGATTAATTAAATGTAAAATCGACCATAATGAGAAGGTGCTGAAACAACCAGACATACAAGAACAGTCCGGTGTCACTGCTCGACTATCAGAACATTTTTTTCTCTTGGACAGCTGCTAAAAAGTGACTAAGTGGATTCTTGACCGTGTGCATATGATATAGCATTTGATCTGGCATGAATACGCACAAACCTGCCATACTATTGATGCTGTATACTAGTGTCTAAGCTAAATTATTTATTAAGGATCTCTACCTTTTCATGCAAAGAAGCATGTTAGTTTCAAATTCTTAGTAGGCACATCGCTAAAAACTACAAAATGTCTTAAATGAAAAAGAAAACACAACTGCGTCTTTCTCAGGCCTGCAATAGAAGCATGGATTGCTCACGTAAGCTACATGACAGGCAAAGAAGACTCAACCAGCAAAGCATTATTTTGGACTGACATATTGCATACAGGGTTCCCTACTGCGGCCAAAACAATCGGAGATGTTTTATTACCTGGTAACGTTAGTATTAGGTTCACTATTAGCTTTCTTATTATTATCATGATTTATTCAAACAGTAATGCGCAATTGAGCAGAAATATAGCTTTCTGAAGAGGCAACAATGGCACGGAAATGCCCCAGTCTGTGTGTCAGGGCTTGACCTACAGGGGAGGTTTAGGAAGCCCAATTCAGTGGCTTGCTTGGGCCAGTGATACTTTTTTTTAATAACGCTATTTTAATCTAGGCTATATAATTGATCTATAAAAAAGATGGATTTCCGAAGCCGTTTGTTCGATATGTTGATTATTTACCACACACACAAGCTACACACATATAGCCCACAGATAATCTGTCGGGGCAGAGAGCTTACGGAGCTCAAATTGCTGGTCGTTGCGTGGTGCCAAGACCGACAGTCACCATGGAGTAGTCTGCCTTTAAAAATCTGACATTTCCTCTAGAGCAAGGCTCTCCAACCCTGTTCCTGGAAAGCTACTCTCCTAAATGTTTTCGCTTCCAGGTAACTTCCAATTCCAGGTAACTCCGGATTCAGTTAATCAACCAGCTAATTATTCCAATCAAGTGCACTAGATTAGGCTTGGAGCAAAAAACTACAGTAGCTCTCCAGGAACAGAGTTGGAGTGAAAATCTACAGTAGCTCTCCAGGAACAGAGTTGGAGTGAAAATCTACAGTAGCTCTCCGGGAACAGAGTTGGAGTGAAAATCTACAGTAGCTCTCCGGGAACAGAGTTGGAGTGAAAATCTACAGTAGCTCTCCAGGAACAGAGTTGGAGTGAAAATCTACAGTAGCTCTCCGGGAACAGAGTTGGAGTGAAAATCTACAGTAGCTCTCCAGGAACAGAGTTGGAGTGAAAATCTACAGTAGCTCTCCAGGAACAGAGTTGGAGTGAAAATCAACAGTAGCTCTCCAGGAACAGAGTTGGAGTGAAAATCAAGAGTAGCTCTCCAGGAACAGAGTTGGAGTGAAAATCTACAGTAGCTCTCCAGGAACAGAGTTGGAGTGAAAATCTACAGTAGCTCTCCGGGAACAGAGTTGGAGTGAAAATCTACAGTAGCTCTCCGGGAACAGAGTTGGAGTGAAAATCTACAGTAGCTCTCCAGGAACAGAGTTGGAGTGAAAATCTACAGTAGCTCTCCAGGAACAGAGTTGGAGTGAAAATCTACAGTAGCTCTCCAGGAACAGAGTTGGAGAGCCCTACGTCTATGCTCTTTGGTCATTGAAGTTATGGTAGTTGATTTAAGCCAGACTTCATTAGCGTGTGCGTTGGGAACATGACTATTTAGTCAGGCAAAACCCACATTATTTTTGACATATTTTAGAAGGTCAAAATAATCCAAATGTCAATGCATAAGGCCTTTAAATAAATTCCTTATTCTTAAAAGTGGTAATGCACACTTTTTTGCATGGATTTTTTTCTATACGTTATTACAATTAAATATCAAATGTAGGTCCTTCACATTTCTTATTTAAAGATGCACTATGTAGAAATCACTCTGGCATGTCCTGGTTGATAAAATTCTATTAGTTCACCTAAATTCAGTTTGTGACATAAGTATAGTGTAGGGAATCATTGTTCAATCTAAACCATTGTGAGAAATATTTTCCATAAGCAAAAATATTGTATTTTCAGCTGTTTCAAGCTGGTGTACAAAACTGAAAGTAAAAGACGCAAGAGCAAAACTTAAAACGGGAAGCAAAGAAGTAGCGCACATAGAACCGATCTACCGCTTCTTAGACTTGCTTTCAATGAGGGATCTTTAACTCATATTTCTATGCGAATTTGGTCTGGTCACTCAAAAACGTACATCTTGCAGCTTTAAGTGCTTGGAAAAAGTCCTTGAATTTGTCTGTATGAACCCTGTCTAGGCTACTTCCTCAGGCCACAAATGAATGGTAAGTGCATAATTTCAATAGCAGCTGATTTTAACATTCGCTTTCCTGTCAGATCTTGACCCATGTCAGTATTTCTCTAATAGCTGATTTTAACATTCGATTTCCTGTCAGATCTTGACCCATGTCAGTATTTCTCTAATAGCGGATTTTAACATTTGATTTCCTGTCAGATCTTGACCCATGTCAGTATTTCTCTAATTTGGGTCAGTAGCTTTCAGTTGGCATTGGCCCAGTGTTCCACTGGCAAATTTACCTGAATGTCGAGCCCTGCTGTGTGTGGTACGTGTAGGACCTGTGTCTACCACTTTATGTAGCCGTTAGCGATGCTAATGATGCCCTTACTGTTTTCGGGTAGATGGAAAGACAATTAAAATGCAATGTACGGACAACCTGGGTTTGATACCTGGTCAGTTAGCCTCTGCCTACAGAGTTTGGGGGTTTGAAAAATGAGGGTGACTGATGTAGGCCTAGGCCAAAACCAAGTAGGACAATGCAATCAATGTATTGTGTCACTCAATATTTCTCTCAAACAGAACTTGACAAATCCAGAGGTTAAACAAGACATTGGGATTAAAATTGGCACTTCCACTCAGCAACTGATGAGCATATTCAGTCACCCAGAACTAAGGCAAGACGCCAGATACAAAATGAAAGTCTCAACGATGTAGCAGCAAACAGGGAGAACGTTCAGATATCTGCGAGGGGCTGTAGCCCCCTTCCTAGAAATAAAGAAAAACATTGTTCATTGAACTTTAGACTTGTGGGTGATTCCTCACAAAAAAGGACCATGATTTTTTTTGATTTTCACAAAATGTTATCCATAGAAGGGTCCTTTAGAGGAAGGATTGTTGACGGAGATGACTATAGAAAACATTAAGAACACTTTCCATGATCAACTGACCAGGTGAATCCAGGTGAAAGCTATGATCTCTTATTGATGCCACTTGTTAAATCCACTTCAAATCAGTATAGATAAAAAATGGGAGGAGACGGGTTGAAGGACTTTTAAGCCTGGAGAGATTTGAGACATGATTTGTGTTTGTGTGCCAGTCAGAGGGTGAACGGGCAAGACAAAAGGTTTAAATGCCTTTGAACGGGGTATGGTAGTAGGTGTCAGGCGCACTTGTTTGTGTCAAGAACTGCAACACTGCTGCATTTGTTCCTCACTCAAAAGTTTCCTGTGTGTATCAAGAAGGACATCCAGCCAACTTGACAACTGTGGGAAGTATTGGAGTCAACATGGGCCAGCATCCCTGTGGAACGCTTTTGACACCTTGTAGAGTCCATGCCCAGACGAACTGAGGCTGTTCTGGGGGGAAAGGGGTCTGCGCAACTCAATATTAGGAAGTTGTTATTCATATTTTGTACCATCAGTGTATATTTGACATTTGTATCTTGAAGCATAATTGAGAAATAATGAATTTAAGTTGGAACATGTGACATTTTGGCATTACCCAGGCCTTCTTTAAGACTCCATAATGTTTAAACTGCACTACAAAGGAAGACTTGGTGTTAAAGCTTTACTGCCTGCTCTGTAATATAAGTGGTACTTTAATTCAAATTTTCACAAAAATATAAACATGAATATATAATAATTTTGGGGTCGAATGCCAGTTGTGAGAATTACCCAAAAGGAGTGCTCTGATTGGCTTCTGTATCAATTTCTTTGTATAAAATGGGCCATAACTTAAATAACTTTACTTGTAGTAATAATTATCTGAACCTTTTGCAGGGATATCTTTCATTATCTAATGATAACAAAATGCTTACAATGCTCTTATATATGAGGGGGGACTTTGTGTGTCATGACATGGACTGAATTTAAGCCAGGTTCAAAACCACTGGGCACTCTAAAATGTCCAACTTCAGTGTGTTCAAGACAAATGAGAACTAAAAAAAAAAAGATCTAACTGGGAAAAAATATTTTTGATTGGTCATCCAAATTCGCATCTTCGTAGAGCTCCGACTTTCCGACCTGAAGATCACTGACGTCATGGGACGTCGTTCTACACCAAAACATTTCCAGTTGTCTTGAAAGCACAAGAGCAGGTTAGCGTCTTTCGATTGAATTTTGTTCTGGAGGCAGCTCTGCAGAGTGGCAACTGGCTGGCACAGCCACAAAGTCATAAACATGTGTGTCTTCATCAATTTTGACTTTGCATATTGTCCATCTAGCGGAAATAGCTCAGTTCTGCCTCATCCCAATAAACGTCAACCTGCGAATTAAGAGCAGCGATAGCTAACCTGTTTCAGTGATAACCTCTTGTATTAATGACTACAGGGACATGAACGATGATGAACCCCCGTCAACAACTTCGGTGTATTCCATATAAATTACAGTACAGACAGGTTGGTTGTTTATCAACAAAATCGACGCGTGAGCAACGTTTATTGGAAAAGTCATGCATTTGCACAACGAGCACTTGTCTCAAATACATCGTTACAGTTGTTGGTTAGCTAGCAAGCATTTGTTTTGTACATATTGACATGAAATCAGTCAAAACACCCGAAAACAAGACACGTATAAAGAACAAGATAACACTAGCTGAAACGAGACACACACGATTCCATTCATTGCAGCTTCTTGTGATTGGGTGGATTCGATTATGCTTGAGCCAAGGGGCACCGGTCTATGGCCGGTGACGTGAACGGGCATAACGGTGATGGAAGAGTTCCTTTCTCAAATGGAATAGTAATCTGCGCTGCTCGGTCCTGGTTAATCGTCCAGAAACATACACCACTTTTCCAGAAAATATGCGTTTTAAAACTAGTTTTCATTGGAAAGGCAGATAAAAAAATATGTATCAAAAGCGAACACCTTCGCATGTTAAATCCCAATCTCACCACGTTCTTAAGTGCGCCGTTTATTTGAGCCGACTTCAAAGTGAGTTATGACTGGAACATCTGGCTCATGCTCGGGAGGCAGCCCGGTTCTAAAAACCAATACAATCAACTTTTACATTATGCAAAACACGCCTACCCGTGCCAGATGAAGCGAATCTCCTCATTGTTACTAGCTGGCTGTTCAGAATCATAACGCATATTCCGGTCACATCGATGCACGCTCATCATTTTCGTTACAACAGCCAACCCTTTAAAAAACAGCACTTACACATGCAGTTTCAGTTTCAATACAAATATATATCAACAAAACATCAACTAATCATTGCTTTTAATAAGACAGCTACTGACTTATTGTCTAGTAGGATGATAATGCTGTGCTAGTATGTGGCGAGATATTTGATAACTCAACCATTTAATTAGACAGCTTAACACTAAGGTTATTAAGGTTAGTGACTAACAGTAGCCCATGTAGCTAACGTTAGTTACTAAAGCAGCACATACTTTGTCGAGTTCAGTCAACGCTGGCTAGCAAGTGCCTGTGATTGCCAACTAAATAGCTGACTGAACAACTAGCTAGCTAGCACGATAGCTAAAGCTAGCTACAGCGGTCGAACTTGGAAGTTATAAAGTTATACCCAACCGAGACTAGTTAGCCAGCAAACGTGTAGGAAAACAGCTGGCCAAATGAATAACTACCTACCTAACAAAGTAGCTAGCCGTATATGCAACTTTACTAGCTACCCAAATAAACAACCTGCATGAACCGAACCGAACCAAAAACAAATCCTGGCAGACTTGAGTCCAAATCTTACCTCGTCTAATGTCGCGTCGGAGGGGCTGACAGCTACAACGTGCAAAAACAAACCCATTTTAAGACCCACACCTAAAATCTCGTTCATTCCTCCGACCGGACTCGTGTAAAAACATAAGCGTAGACGTGTGTTGTTCACTTCACTAATCTTAGCGAAATGTCAAACTCGTTTACGGCTCTACCAGACGCACTGAAAGACCACGCATGCGCTGCCGCCTTGCTACAGCGTAATTTGATATTTCAAGGAGGCACATTGGGCGAATTCGATTAACCTGGCCCGGGGTACGCCGAGCGTAGAACTTGAATACTATAATGGTTTGAACCTTCTTGTGACGGTCCAAAGATCAGCCATGTTGGTTAGGAAGTTATTCAACCATAATTTGGTTTACCAGTGCTGTGATAAGATGCCAGCAGCATACCACCCTGCATACCACTGCTGGCTTGCTTCTGAAGTTTAGCAGGGTTGTCCCTGGATGGGAGACCAGATGCTGCTGGAAGTGGTGTTGGAGGGCCAGTAGGAGGCACTCTTGTCTAAAAAAATAAAACATCCGAATGCCCTTGTGTAGGGTGCATCCATCCCCCTCCTCTCCCCTGTAACTATTCCCCAGGTCGTTGCTGTAAATGAGAACGTGTTCTCAGTCAATTTACCTGGTAAAAATAATGGGGGGAAAAAGACTGTAAAACAATGAATGTAAATAATTTACCTGCACTGTATGTGTGTTAGTTTTAGAGGAATGAGTCCATAAATGTAGCTAATTAGCTGCCAATATGGCAACATTCCATTTAAATAATGCAGTCAATCCACAGCCATACTCTGGCTCAAATCAGTTGATAGGACTTAGATCAATTGTAAATGCAACAATTACTAAAATTGCATCATATAATAGCACTCACAGCTTTCCAAGAAAACAAAACCAGACATTTATGGCATTTATACATATATTTGAGGCGAAAGCGGGAGGGAGCAGCAGCCTTCTCAAATGAACAGTAAAAGTTGATTGCATTTGTTTTGAAACTGGGCTGTCTCCCGGGCGTCAGCCAGGTGCCCCGTTCAAAGCCCATGGCAAAGTCAGCTCAGAACAAAAGTGATGTAATTAAGCACATGGAGCAATGGGTAGGATTATGTGGTTTCACATGCAAAAGTGACTGCTTTTTGCTAAAAACACTTTATCTGCCGTCCCAATGAAAACAAGTTTGAAAAATTCAAACAGAGTATTTTATGGAAAAGATATGCATGTTTCTGGACCATGCTGCCTTGTCGACTACATGATAGAGCAGCACAGATTACTGTTGGATTTGTGAAGGGTGCTCCTCCCTCACCACTTTTGCCCGTTAATGTCAATGGCCATAAACCAGTGCCCCGCAGCTCAGCATCATCAAATCCGCTCATTAGTTCCTTCGAATGGGGACTCTGGCTCGGGCTGGGTGTGGCGTGCTCGGTCACATCTTTTGTTCCATGTGCGCAACGTGATGGGTTGCGTTGATCACCACCACTCACTTTGCAGGCTGACCTATGGCTTACCTCAGCCAATAATATTTGACAGCGAGGACAGGCATTAATGAAAAAGAACAGAGGTTTAATATTCAATTCTTTAAAAACAACAAAGTTGTAAAAACAAGGATTACCTAAGTGATTGTTAAAGGTAGTGTTTAATATTTCTGTAATCACCATTATCTTCATAAAAACATACCAAGCAGTCACCATGCATCTTAAGTGTTTATCCTTCTGTAAAATGAGATTATCATACAATTCAAGTCTAAAATCACAGTTGACATGTTGATATGACACCGTCTGAAATCTGCATACATAAGCATGATCTTCACCTCACCATCATAATTTTTCTGGAAAAATATATAACTTATGCATCGCATCGACTCATACCAACAGTGTTAAAAACATCAACATCACCAGTCTCTTTCCTGAGGTTCCCTGAAAGGTATTCCCAGATGGGTGAAGACATCCTTCTCAGTGAGCGTGGGTAGTGGTGTCCCCCCATACACCTTCAAACTTCCTTTTCTCAACACGTCGCTGTTCAATGAGTGCTCTGATAGGCTCATGCGTTTTGTCTTGGCCAATGCCCGCATAGAGCGGTTAAAATGTGCCGAGCCGGTGAAGTACATGAGGGAGCAGGCGAACTCGCCGTAGGGCACCACGATGACGTCGAGGCGGCGGTGGAGCCGGCCAGGTCCTGGCAGACGACACACACCCATGTACTTCTTCTGCTCGCCACTCTCCTCATGGCTGACTAGGTCGTCCGTCAGGAAGCCTGAATAAAAATGTTTTTAAAAAAGAACAAGAACCGGGTTGCATTCATTAGGGCACACCATAGCAAAATGTTTTGAAACAGAAAACAAACGATCATGCCTAGTGAATTATGATCCATCTCTCAGCTTATCCCACTATTAAATACTTTAAATGAAAAAATAAACGATTAATAATATCATGTTGAAAGAAGATTAATTGTCAATACAAGAGAGAAACTATTAAATGTAGCTATAATTGTTTGGGAATTCACCGACAGTTAATAAATCAAATGCCCTGTATTTGGACGTGTCCTCCTACCGCTCTGGTGGAGGCTCTGCAACACTTTGCTAAAGACACCCCGGTGGGACTTCCCGTCTGGGTGAGAGATGAGGACGTCAACATCTCCACATGTGTCCTTCCCCCGGCGGTACGAACCACAGGCCATGGCCAACAGGCCAGGGTCCAGAAACTGAGCTGCCTCCTTCACCTATACAGTAGAAAAGGACAGGGATATGTTACAGTTTGTCATGGAATAACAGGGCTGCCTCCTTCACATATAGATACTGTACATGTACAACAGGAGAGGAACAAAGTAACAGTTTGCGATATCCAATAATTGTTTTGATTTAGTAGCCCGTTACACTCGTACCTGTACCCATATACACGTGTTAAAAATGGCAGATTTAGGCACTAATAAGCTGCTAAATTGGGACGTAAGTAGCTGTGCAGTAACTATACATGACGTCAGAGCTCAGGCTCTGCGCTTCACAGCGCTGTATGGGTTTGGACTGTCAGCCGCTCTGAACTTGAGCAACGCGCGGGTTAAGAAGTTGCCCCCCCCCCATCTCTCCCAGTACTTGCACATGTTTTTTTGTTCTCTTAGTGAGGGAAATGCTTTAAGTTAAGAGGACTCCATGTACTATGAAAGATGAGACGTTGAAGATTATTATAAATACCACTTTGATGTCACACAAGCAAGCCAAACACCCGTGAGTCCAAATGTGCACTTCACATCCCCATATCATAAAACTCATGGCATATACAGTGTCAGCGTTTATGATCACTAGATGACATGGCGTCATACCCTGAGTTGTTCTGAACAGAATGAGCCTATGCTTGTTTATTCTGAAGATAATTTGCCACCTGAATGCACTCATGACTCCTTTCTATGCGCACCAAAATGACAATCTGTTTCTCTGAATGAGCTGGTGAAAGCCTAACACTGTAAGATCGTATATATTAACTTAGCTAGTCATGTTGGCAATAGAACAAGCTTTCAAATCAGGCCCACCTACACCCAGTGATTTATAAGACTTTTGCGATTGTGTAAACAGCAACAGTAATTGTGTGATGGCGGGAATGCAAGGTTGTGTTTTAAACTAAACAACTACAAGTTTGCTTGCTCTAGTTTCTCAATGTTACAGCTAGGAGAGGTATATAAAAAAAGTACCTTATAGTTGAAGACGTTTTCATAAAAGTGCATTGAAATCGCACAGATACAGGAACTGTGCACACTTTGGAGAGGTGTGTGGCAACTTGGAGACACCAGTTCCTCCTCTCACTCAAACCCTTGTCATTTTTTTGTCTTACGTTGCACCTACCCTACATTTTCCAGGGATAGTGTTATCATGTTACAGAATGTATCCAGAGTATTTTCAGATTTCGTTATCAACAAATGAAAAGTACAGTAAATGTAAAATGCACATAAAATCAACAGTGTAATGTTTGGATTCAGTCTTGTGTCAGCTGAACTGTTGTGTGCTCACCTTTGGTCTAATAATTTCCCCATGATCTCCAAACTGCTCCCTTTCAATTGCTACCATGGTTATGCATATGCTTTTCATATTTCTTCTGTAAGAAGCATTTCAATTTAGCCCCCATCCATATAGGCCAATTCCCACAAGTGTAAAGGGTTAATGACTGAATTATTCCAGACTGGGCCATTTTTGTGCTTATTTACGATATTGTAGTCGTATTCTCTTTAAATATTCATTGTATGCTAAAAAAATAAAAGGCTTAATTAGTTCATTTAGACTACATTTTCAACATGTTGATACAACCTAACTGATAAAACGGCACAGTTTTGATTCGTAAAGCTCAATTAGAGTATAGTCTTGCACATCATGATATATCATCATCAATGTCAAATATCACAACATTCAATTTAATCATATAAAATCGCCCAACTCTAGACCACACTGAATTAGCTTGTTTCACATACAGTGAAACATGTTACCGTTTGGGATACAATACATGGTGGGGGCTCTCTCACCTATCGAACAGGACAGGGACATTTTGTTTGTTTGAAATACAGTCAAATCTGCGGTGGGGGTAGCCTGGGCGTCCAAATTGAATCGTTGTTTCACTATTGTTTTTCTGATACACTATTGTGTTTCACTATTGTCTCAGTTAAAAAACATCTATGAAAAAGAGCAATTCAGCTTGGATCCCAGACCAGTGGTGGGGAGGACCACTTTGCATACAATGTATTTATCATGAATGGTTATGGGTTCCAGACCATGTTTCAAAGTTTTCCCCAGTAATGTTCTCTCAGGGGCCTTCATTATAACATATTACAGAACGTTTGGTTTGTTTCTCGTTCATATTTGGACTCAAAATAACATGCTGTACACGTGTTAAATCTTCAAGACAAGTCCTCAAGTTGTATTTATATTACCTACTTGAAATTAGAAAAGAAAATGGTGTATTTTCATAAAGCCTTGCCGGTCAACAGGTAAGCATTAACCGTATTCAAGCAGGCCAGATACATTTTGACGACACTACCTATTATTTTGACAAGCCACAAGTCAAAAGGACACATGCTATAGTCATCTTTCTAATCTGGACTTTGTATCTGGCAGCCACAAAAGCAACAGGGAAATCCAAGTAATACTATATGAAAACAACTGGCTTTGTACCCGGTGCTCCCAGTGACCAGGGCCGCGTTTCATTCCAGGATTACGTTCCCTCCCCTTCACAGATCTGATAGGCCTGGACAGGTGAAAGCAATAAGGCGAAATCACAGAGCTAGATAGAGGACTCATCTTTGTATCTGTGCCATTATACATGCAACAATCCCCATTTTAAAGTAGTCCATTTTCTTCTTCTTAATTGGCTGATTGCGCCCAACTCATAGGACTCCCCACGCAGTTGACTACTTTAAAGCGGTGAAAGCCCTCAATGGCAATGTCCATGCTAAAACGGGTTATATCCACGATGAGTCCTCTATCTGTATGGGCGGAATCTACAGTAGATGAGTTCTTGCTTTACAGCCACCCCGTTGTCTCAGATCCATCAAAGGGAGAGAACGGAGGCAGGGAGAGGAAACACCTTTCTGGAATGAAACACAGCCCTGGTATCTGCTGACATATGATGCGCCAAGTTTCTAAGAGTGAGTTCCCCCCCTTTGGGATGCGGCCGGCAGGACTCTGACAGAGTGTGGGATGTCTGCTTTCTCCATCACACACAGACCAGGCTAGGAGAACTGGACTGACAGTCTGCTTAGGGGCCTTGGCAAACTTAAAACATCTGAACTTGGCTTTGAGGTCCCGTAGCATTTCACTTTACAAGATCTCTTGTTCGCAAGGGGGTTAGAGTACTGGACTGGAGACACTTTTCTAAAGAAACTCTCTTAACCCCACTAGATGAAGTGGGAAGAAGAGGCCTGTTTAGTCTATAACTAATATAATGTTAGAATGTTACATTTTAACATTGATTGACCTTTAATGTGGGTGCTTGAGACAATAAGAGGGAGATGTATTACCGTTTTTTCAATTGCGGCTGCCTCTTCTCTGGGCATCCGGTCCAGAAAGTCGTCGTAGTGTTTGAGTCCAATTATTTGGTTGTGGTTCAGATTGGCCTTGGTGCGGATGTCCTCCAAAGTGCGGAACCCCTAAGATGGTAAATATATATTTTTTCATCTCATGTCAAATCAATTTGTATCACACTATCAAACACTACAATTAACTGCACACTCCACAATACAAAAATAACAAATCTTACACAGTCATGTGTTGCATGCAAAATCAGAGAGCGAGAAAGAGAGACACACACAGACAAGACAGACTGACTGTGTGACAACCAAGATCAATCCATCTAACCTGTGTGTACCAAAGCTGGGCAGTCTTGGCCCCTGCCCCCCAGATATTGGTGAACATCTCCAGTACTGGCACTGCCTCTCCCAAGTGATCTATCTTACGGAGGTGCCCACTCTCCATGATCTCCATGACCTTGTCAGCCATCTTCTTGCCAATGCCCTGGATCTTACAGGCCTCCTGAAATTTGAGGCATGGTTTAGTCAATTACAAGGAGTTAGAAGGCCCACTGCAGCCATTTTAATACTAATATCAAATCTTTATGGATAAAAATGATGTACCTTACTGTAATAGTTTTCCATTCAAATGGTCAAAAATAAACCAAAATAGCTTTTAAGCAATTTTATCAAGGACTGTCACGGTGGTGAGGGAAAAACAGAAAACCAACTGTTATTGGCAGAGAGGTTTGTAACTCTGTTACTGGTCTACTAGCTAATTTACCAAGCTGAAACTCCCATTCTTTGGGGAAAAACCTGGGTGAAGAGAGGAGCTGTGCCAGCATATTTTATTTGTGTTACATTAATTGCTATCATTTTTGTATTTATATTGCAAGAAATGGCAGTTATAGGTGTTAAAAAACGCAAAAATCTTAGTTAGAAACGGGGGGGGCACTACCCTTCCTCCAGGCCTCCCCCCGCCGGTACTCAGCAGCACAACGTTATTAAAAAAACCTTGTCAAACCATGCAGATTAGAAGGTCCTGTGTAGTTTGTGTTTTCAACAAATGAAGCAACTATCAGGAAATAACATTGATCACACTTTAACTCCACTATACACGTCAAGTTGCTTTTCCATCAGCATCTCATCAATGTGACGTTTTACTTGCTACACAGAGCACGTTGTTTTGAGAGAGGAGAGGAGCAGAGGGGGAGTGTCTGTATTCTATTTTTTCTACTGTACTATACATATTAATTGATAATGCATAAGTACAATAGCTTTGGCCCAGTTTTTCGCAGGTACTAGTGGTTGAACTAAATGATCCTCTAATTTTACATAGTCAATGTAGCTATCTAGCTAGTAGTAGCAGCTTTGTGACTTCAGAAATCTATGTAAAATAACCATTGGTGTATAGCTGAGGCAATATGCAACAATAAGCAACTATTTCTCATTATTTAAATTCACAAGATAGAATGAACACGATTCTTGAGCTTGACGTAACACGCAGCTTTCATTGATTTAAAAGGAAGCATTTCCTCAATGGCTTCATTAGCTGTTATACAATATGTTACAAAACACGGTAAAAACAGACTTTTTTTATGCACTGGGCCTTTTCAGGCCACCTGAAATTGAACCAGCAGCAATCAATTTATGCATCCATCAATACACGATTTATGCACCCACCTTGGGATGCAGTTGCGTAAACCAACCAAACACATTTCACAATGTTTGCAATAGTGTGAATAGAGAGACAGGAATGAATTATGATGACACAAATACAAAATGGCCGACCATAATCACGAACTATGCAGATATGGGACTAAATAACCTACCTCATAGGACGTGATAGGCTTGTGGTAGCTCTTGAGTGCGCTGACGGCTTTGGAGTAGCCCAGCGCTCTCCATCTGTCCCCCTGGTGCGTGTAGGCCTTGGCCAGCACCTCCAGTTTATCTGTGATGTGCTTGTTGTGGTTGTCAACCTTGGACTGGGAGGACTGGGCACACACCCACTTCCCTGAGAGAGGCTTCTGTTGGGGGTCTGAGGGGGCAGTGGCAGGACTGGGGGTCTCGTCCTTGGGGTACAAGCCACTGATCAGAGCCTCCAGATCGCTCTGGGAGACGCCATATTCGTCTTTAGTGTCTTGGACCTATGGATACATGAAGTAATGAAGTGTATGATTAGGGCCAAAAGAAGCTATCATGCAGTGACAGGGTTATGGTTAATGGTTATGTGGTCGCCAACCTACAGTCTCTGTTGACTCATTTGGTTTTATTTCATCAGAGATTGGCTGCTTCATGTCCTGTGTGGCTGGAAGTGGGATACTGTTGAGCACGTCTTCTTTGACACCGTCCTTTGTAGTTTCCATGTCTTTGTCTGGGTTGAGTAGGCTGTAGTCTGCTGTATCGAGCAGTCTCTGCTCACTGATGCAGGTGCTGAGCCAGGTGCACTTCAACAGATAAACTCCAGAGGGCAGCCTGTCCACTTTGAGCAGCCTGAGAGCCCTGTCACAGTCCATACTGTCATCCACTACTACATGGGTGACTGTGGGACAGAGGGAACTCTCAGTTTGGCCTCCATTCTGGACAATCTGTTTCTGGAAGATCTGCCATCTGGCATTCCCGATGCCGGCTGGTAATATGTGTACGGTGACGCCCTGGAAAGCACTCCCTGAAATGAGATTGTGAAAAAGTAGTTTTACACACACACAGGGCTTGTTCAACATCGACTGCTGACTGATCTACAAGTCTAGCGTCATAAAATCATTATTATTTGTAGATCTGTCTATCAGTCACAATGTGTCCAAAATGCATTACGAATGTGATGCTCTCAAACACGGTCCACACCTGTAACGGGTACAGTTTCATCAGTCTTCCTCTTTGGTGGGGGGGAATCCTTTCCCTCGCGTGCCCCTGCTCTCTTCACTTTGGGGAAAGCTTTCATAATTCCGTAGGCAGACATTTCGCCAGGGAAAGGGAAGCCCTGGAAAATATAGAACAGAATGTGACAACTGACACCGGCTAGCTAGCTGGCTAACTTTAGCTGACTAGCTAAAATGAGCTAGCAAGCGGACAATAACAACGGCATTTAACTGTTTTGAAAAGCTGGGATTTACTCACTCCACTGAAATATGTTACGTTATATATTTATTAAACTAATTTATATCATTGGTCGACAAACTCTTGAAAATACATATGTTTTACCCCTTTGGACGACCAAAACACAAACCAATGTTACAATGCAGATGGTTTAAAAATAATCTAACTTCCGGTTCGTTATAGACCTATTTTTAGGTCTTGCACGACAAAGTAAAATATTTTTCGATAAAATATTGTTAAAAAAGTATGTATTATTTATTTAGTAAATGTAAACATGTTTTTGACATATTATGGAGTTTAAAAAATATGAAAACTTCATTATACGTTTCACGATGACCTCCGTTGCCGTGGCTACACGTGATGTTTCAGGAAGTGTCCGTTTTTTGCAATATGGCTGTGCAGAGCTGGTCAGATCTCCTAAAAGCATCCACGAAAACCGCTTTAATACACGATGGTGAGTGAAACAGAGAGATATAGACAAGTTATCATCATTATTGTGTTTTGTATCACAATATTTACACTTGCATTCATCTATTAAGACTTCAGTGTCAATTATAAGCTCGCGAGCATTATCTGCTAACTAACACAAACGTTCACTTTGCCCAGCAAATCTGTTTAGCAAAGATGAATGCTAGCTAGTTCACATTTAAGTGAATTTCTATTGGTGCTTTGCAAAACTCTTTCCAGGGAAAAGGAAGATACACTATCTCTTTACAGATGGGAAAGAAATGGCAGAAGAATATGACTTGACAACAGATGAGCTCATTGGTAAGCTTGTTTCAGATTAGACATCTTCTAAAAAGTATCCTGCATTAGCTACATTGCTTCCGGTGCATTATATTATTTCCACTCTCAGCTGATGTATTCTTACTTTGCAGTACGAAAGTGGCGTTCGAAAAGCACCTTGAAGGGACAGGGACCATGGGAGATAGAAGTTGGAGAGCCAGTCCCATCTACTGTAGCCTGTTTGGAATCAGATGTTATCAAAGAAAACTGTTCAAACGTGAGTTGTATTATACAATATATACATCTGTTATGTTTCAGGCCATGATCTAAATTGACAATTGATTCTAGTTCAATATCACCAACAGCACTCATCCAAATGTGTCAACTAATACTTTTACGATCGTGGAATTCATTTCATTTCCATCATTTCACTATTCAACTAATCATAAATAAACAGTATGCATTTAACAGTACAATGCTTTGTTGTATTTCCTCAGCCTGTATTTATGCGCAAAGACACAAAGACCAGTTTCCTGTGGAGAGTCCGGAACCTTCCGTACCCCAAAGAGGTCTACAATATTTCAGTGGAGCCTGATCAACGATGCTGCATCATACGAACAAATAACAAAAAGTAACATCCGAATAGCCTCTATTCCACTCTCATGCCAAAATGCTGTAATAGTTATGCATACAGTTGATATGTTTCCCCTCCTTAGAAATCTACTGATAAACTGCTAGGCCTATATCACTTCAGATATCATTAACTACAGGTGCCTGAAAAGTGATACCACATTCAAAGTCTATATAATTTCTACAGTTGTAACATCTTCACAATGGAGAAGGCCTCCTATATTTTCCTTTATGTAAGTGAGGCTGGCTCTCCTATAGGTGGCACTGTTGACAAAAATATTGATCTCTTGCCTTCAAGAAACCCTTTTCTCACTGCGGTGTGTTGATCCTTTGCAGGTACTACAAGAAGTTTAATGTTCCTGATCTGGACCGAAGCCAGCTGCCATTGGATAGTTCCGCGCTCAACTTCACCCATGCCAATAACACGTTAATCGTCAGTGTAAGTACTCCTGACAACAACAACAACAACAACTAACAAACCAACTACAGTACTTCTCAAATCCCACCTTGGGTGATTTCACACTGCAAGTCTTATATCCAATATACAGAGACTGATGGGCAAACTTGAGGCTAGACTATAAGTTGATACTGGAGACTAGATTGAAACTATATTTTTGTATTCGTCTCACTTGTATCAGAACATGCCTGTGAACTCAAGGGATCGAATCATTGAATTAGTTAGTAGGCTATCCTAACGTTTGTTCTAAGTATCTGATGAAGAGATTGACCGTTTCTCTGTGCTATTCAATTTCTTATTCGCACCCCGTTCCCTATATAGCGTACTATTGAGCCCGACTCTGGTTGAAAGTAGTGCACTATATAGGGAATAAGGAGCCTCTGTGTTATCCCACTTCAGGCCAAACATTACACTACAGGATGTACATGAAAGGGAAATGGGTTTCTGTAGAGGTAATTACCTATTCTGTCTTTCCTTTCCAGTACAAGAAGCCTAAGGAGATATTAACCCTTGAGCACGAGCTACTCCGGGAGGTGAAGAAACTGAAGGGAACCAATGAAGAGGACATCGACTGCAAAACACAATGAAGTGCCAATCTGGAGGGGATGTCACTCAAACAAGTTGTTTTTTGATTTGCACTGGTGATGCAGTATCCTGTATGTTTTCTACTCTGATTTCTGGTTCTCAATGGGATTCCACTATTGGAAAAGATTTGCGCAGTGCCTTTTCCATACTTTCCATTGTGTTTATTGCCGTCGAGGCGGGGGGATGTGGAATTGAGACAGTGAATTACAAACATAGTTACTTGTTCAAACTTGTTCTGTCAAAAGAATATTTGAGAAATGTCACTGCTGTTCTGTAAAAAGTTCTGAATTGTTGTTGTCGAGATACGAACAATTATTGGGTTTAATACGTGATGTTGTCCTTTGAAGATGAATACAATTCCATAACATTGATAACAACTGTCTCTACATCTCTCTTTTTCCTTAACTATGCAAACTATTAGTTGTTAAAATACTCCAAACGCAGAGAGTTCATCCCCCTCCCACAATTCTTGGTCTCCTTCCCTTGTAAAACACTTTAACACACAATGCCTTTTCCCTATTCTTTCCACACACACACACAAACACACACACACTTTTCTCGACGGGGTCGCCCTTACAAGCACGTCCCATTTGTGTTAACTGAATACCCTTATGCTCATGATTGTGCAGCCCAGAGTAGGCCACCCTGAAAGCCATTATGGCCGAGCTAGCCAGTACTAGCAGGTCTTACTGGTCCCCTGAGCCTCGCCCAGTCCTCCAGGGGGTGACTTTACTGGTCCAGAGTCCTCCAACAAATCCTCACGCAATCCCCAAGACTGGGATAGCCAAGGATAGGTATGGAGCTTGGATGACAGAAGCACTATATTACTGGGAAGTGAACAAGTCGTATGCTTCTTTGTAAATATAGGTTCTTGCATGACAGTAGTACTGAATTACCGCAAAGTAGAAAAAGGTTGTAGGCTCTTTTGTAAATCGAGTACCACGGTGAGCCACAATGAGAAATGTTATCTGACTGAATGCTTGCTAACTTTAACCATCAAACTCTAGAGAGATGAGTAACAAGACATTATATCTGACTAAGCTAATATGCCTGAGGTTTGACCATCAAAGTTTGATTGAAACAATGCTGCAAAAAAGGAACAATTCTATTTAAATATAGATTCCTTTAACCTAGTGGTGATTCCTTGCATTTCTGGGACTTTATGTGCCTAACCAAGTGAGCAGTACAAGGGCTAAACACGGCGACTAAACCACAGGTCACTTGCTATTGTGCTTTGCGTACTTCCTAAAGGGGAGGAGATATGTCATGGGATTTGGGAACCAGATCCAACCAAAGCATAAGATCTGAGAAAAGAATTCTCAACTAATTTCTCAAATCAAGAGTTGCTGTTGGATTGCTTTGACTTTGTGTTGTCCAAATCAAATCTTGGACACGGAATGAAACGACCATTTGGAGGGTGATTTGCGTACACTGCTGTCTTTTCTCATTTGGCAGAGCAGGATAATGCTTCAATTAAAGTGCATGATGTGTCCTAGTAGCAATTGAGCCATGAGGATAGCCACTCATTTCTCAATAGGAGTAACAATAATAACACAACAAGTTCAGAGTTTTTATCCTGTCAGATTTATTGAACCTTTTTGATCACAGCTTTCAGTTGTTCATTCGTTTGCAAGTCCTCAAAGCTGGCGGCGCTTGGCGCTTAGCTATACTGAAAAACCATTCCTCATAGTTGCTCCTGGGAGAGAGAGGAGGGTTTCTTTCTGCCTCGTCCTTTCATTCCCGAATGCCTCTTCCCAGCCATTCCCCCTCTTTCAGCCGGTGCCACATTTTGCCACACTGAGCCCCGGTGCTCTTTCGCTTTCCCTCCCTCCCTCCCTCCCTCCTCCCTGTGAGACTAGCTTCTTTTTGATAACTGACCCCTCCTCGTGTTATTATTCGAACCCACTATTGTATCACATGTCCTTTTATATGAGGGCCACAAAGGGCCCATTTGATCACAGGGTTACGGTGTGTGATCGTGAGAAATGCAACTACATGGTGGTAACCTTTGTCTCGAAACAAAATTGTGGGCTGACCTCGTCTGCTTTTAATGCATAGCCCCAACTATTCAGGCCCAAGTCTCACTTGCTGAGCACATTGAATTGCAGTAGCCTGTCACAGATATCGCCCCTTAGTTATCTGGGTCTCCAGTTTTTTAGGCAACGTTAGAACCTTTGGGACCCCAAAGTGACCCAGCTAGAAAAATAGTTAGAAACGGCGCATTGACTCAAAATTCTTTTGTGATTTTAATATACACTCTACAATAAATATTTCCATCATTTAAAAGTATTTTTACAAATCTTCCAATTAAAAATATATTCATATATGTAGAAAACAGACTAACGAAAATGAACGCAAATGGCCTCCTAAATGCAAAATAATGTGTTTTACGTGTATTCACTGTTAATTAGTTGATGCAACCACATGATGATCCAAAGATAGCTGCCATGTAATCTGTATTCATTATTTCTCTCTCATAACATCCTCTCTTTATAGCTGTGTAGGGTTATCACTAAGCCCAAGATGTCCTTTCATTCATTCAAATCTCATCGAGTGCTTGAGCACTAAAATCGTCCTCTGGTTATAAACTCTTTCCTGCGAATAAACCTCGGTCTGATGTAGCAGATTAGATCGTCTACGCATTGTTTTAGACACAATCCAGTACAAAACACAACAAAAAGGAGTCCTTGCAAGGAGCAGAAATGTGGTAGTGGTATTTTAGTTTGGTGTGTTCCCCTCCCTCCCTATGCTTCCTCTTCTTCTTCGTCTGTTCTTTCCTCAGTGGGCCCCTGAGCTGTGGTGATGGGTATGTTTAGTCCTCCGGGGGTGGAAGGGGACCACGGGGAGGGGGAGGACATCAAAGGGCTGGGTGTCACCCAGGAGGTGGCCCTTGGGCTGGCGTTTCATGAAGTGGGCCTCCCTCTGGTGTTGCTTGGTCCTGGAGGCCTTGCGGGGCCTTCCTTTACGCGTGAAGGCCATGTACCAGCCCTCATATTTAGCGTTCTGGAGAGCAGTGTAGTTGTTCTCCAGAACGATCTCTGTGAAGATGCAGTCTTTACCACGCCCCTTCCGCTGTTAGAGAGAGGGGTGTGTGTGTGGGGGGGGGGGTGAGAGACGGAATGACAGAATGAGTTAAGGGGTCAGTCTCTGAGGATGTTAAAATATTGTTTTGACAGGTAAATGTCCTATCAATCCTTCAAGTTTCTTCCCAAATCATGTCCAACTCCCTACAAGGGCTTTTCTGGTCATAACTCAGGTGAAGAGCCTTACACAGGACAGACATAACTTTTCTCTGAAACTTTGTACTCATGGTCATAGTCAAAATGACAACAGAACTTATTGAACTCAACCGACCTCCAGGGCTCACATGAAAAGAGATGTACATTTCAATGTGACTTCCCTAAATAAAGGATTAATAAATAAATCTAATGTTTACCTTGCCAATCAATTTCCCCGTCTTGTTCATGCAGATGTAGTAGCCCGTCTTTGCCCCTTTGATCCGAATACGACTACCAAACGTGTCCGTCTCCACCACAAGTTTGGCTAGAAAAACATAAAACACATCCTATTTTATTCAGCTCAGATACAATGCACAATAATTCTCAAGCTTATGAGGTTATTCTATTTTGTGAACACAATATGCATGCATTCGTAACTTTGAGATAAAACCCTTGTGAAAAATAATCAAATAGCGGTATCATTTGAGACTGAGTTGAACTTGAAGACTGTGAGACTATGCCGGCCCAGTAGTATTGACGTGATGACATCAGAAAGGGTGTGAAGTTATTGTAATGACTGGTTCCGGAAGACTTCATGTAACCTCGATCTAATAACCTTAAGTTATGTGTTATATTATGATGACTTTAGCAGAGTTGTACTACTCGTTATCATGGCATAAACCTTGCATGCAGCGGGGAGACAAGTATTGTATATGGCAAAACATTCAAACATAAATCAAATTCGAAACATTGGCTAAACGCACTCAAGTCTTTTAGAATAGCAGCAAGTGGCTTTGACTTCGCACTGAGCCATTGTCATTGAACGGCTATAAAATTCCGCGCTACGTTCCACTTAGATGATGGAGAGGAAGGAGGAACGAGGAGTGAGAGAACATAGCGGTCAGCGACACAGCCACAAAAGCACCGAGCAGTGGTCAGATTTGGGCCTGCTACAAGAGTGACACCCACTTAGGACATGCACGCTCGAGCCAAGGCGAGGTGTGTGTGTGTGTGTGCGTGTGTGTGTGTGTGTGTGTGTGTGTGTGTGTGTGTGTGTGTGTGTGTGTGTGTGTGTGTGTGTGTGTGTGTGTGTGTGTGTGTGTGTGTGTGTGTGTGTGTGTGTGTGTGTGTGTGTGTGTGTGTGTGTGTGTGTGTGTGTGTGTTTGAGGGAGAGGGAGGGAGAGGGAGAACAGAGAGATAAAAGATGGGATAAAATGAAGATGCTGACTTCACCGCTCTTTATAAACCGAGTCATACATTGAGTTGTAAAGCAATGAACATTCCTCATTAAAGTACAATCTAAAAAGCAGGCAGCAGGCATAGGGAGAAATAGATTGTTGTGGTGGAAAGATGGCTAGACAGACCAAAAAAAAAAACTTTGGTGACAGGAATTTGCTCCCTTTAAAATGTCAGACAATTTTTTTCCATGTGGGGAGAAACAATTCCCAACCTTGCATAGATTTCATCAAAACAGCTGTATATTGTACACTTTGTCCATAGGCTAAACTCTATTTATCTGTCCCCATAGGATAACCCCTTTTGATCCCAGGTAGAACCATTTTGGGTTCCATCTAGAAACCTCTGTGGAAAGGGTTCTAAATGGAACCCAAAAGTATTCAATCTGCAACCAAAAAGGGTTCTTCAAAGAGTTCTCCTATGGGGACAGCCGAATAACCTTTTAAGGGTCCAGATAGCACCTTTTTTTTCAAATAGTGCACAGGAGGCCTACGAATACGTCTAAACCACCACTGTTGAGAAATACAACGTGTTAAAACTTAATGTGGATGAAACAGTGCAACGAAGTTGCCCTGAGAAATGTTGTGCTAATTATTCCACTTGGCAGAAATGCAGTTTACCCAAACCCATCCAAAGACAATGCATTGTGTCTAAGGGACATTCAGCACCACTCTGGATAAGTGAGTTAAAACAATTCTGTTTTATCAATGACATTTATCAAATTTTTGTAATTCTCGTGGCAAATGTCAATCAGTCACTGATATGTTAAACCACTAAATCGCATGTAAAAATGTCGTACTTTTTTTGGGTATGTTTAACTTAAGCAGATATGAATGAATGTATGTTTTGTTCAAAGGATGGACTTGAGAGAGCTACTGTATATTTATAACATTTAAATATTTCGCTATTTGAATATTCATTGACATGTGTCCATCAAAGACCAATGGGGGACAGAATTAAATAAAAACACATTCGCCTAAAATAACTTTGGATAAAAAAATAGGGCATCTCAAGGTTATGAAAATTGCAAGTCATATTTCTTTCTTTCAACCGCTTCTGAGCGGCTAAGCTACTCAGTAAATGTTAAGAAGGTATAAAGTAAGACGAGTTCTGATGTGTTTACCAGATATTCTGAGTGGGTTTCTCCCCAGAATCCCAGTCCAGAACAATACTATATAATCCATTTCGAATGCATTTTCTCTTTCCCGCCGCCTACTCAAAACCTAAACTTCTCCATGCTAAATAGAACTGTTTGCTTTTTAAATTGTAACATTTTCATAATATTTTCTTCTCCAATAGGCCTACATGACTTGTAAATTGACGTGTCCATAAATAGATTTAAGTCATTTCAAAATCTGGAATAGGCCTGTTAAATCCTATAATTATTTCGAAGATGCCTAGGCCTACTTGGTGATTTATTCGTTTCTTACCGTGCACAGCTCCGTCGTCGCCCATGGCATTCACTTTCTTATTGCCCAGAACCTGGACATGTTTACCGCTGGTCCGGCTGTAGAGCTGGTAGGTCCGAATCAACCGGCGGCTCATCCGGTCAGACAACCGGCACTGCTCGTTCACATGGTGCTTGAAATTAGGAGGTGGGGAGTGGGACTGCACTGTGTTCTATCAAACAAGAAAAACACGCAATAAAAAAGCATGAATAAAAACATTGAAGTATAAAAATAAAAACACCAATGAGAGCATAGCCGAACTGATAATTAATGCTTATTGATGTTCAGTCTAAATGAATGAGAAGCAGATCAAGTTATTTTCCAACTAAAACATATTTATATATTTCAATGAACACCAATCATATGCTTTTCATATGGAGTTAGGCTTTTGGCATTTCAAAGGGAATTGCGGGCACATGGTTTTTAGAAGAGAAAAAGTGCCCTTGCACGGTGAGTGTTTGGGGAGATGCACGCAGCGAGTCCGCTGTCCTCACTCGAGATGACATGCCTATGATAGGTTGTTTTACCACGAATGATCTTTCACCCCCATCTCCCTTAGCTATATCCCTTAACGATTATTTTTCAATTCAGCCATACGCCATCCCCATATGTTTTAACAGTTACCTTTTAGGCTCGCGTTTACGTCTTTTCAAGATGTTTGACTTGTTGCCAACTGCTTAGGCCTCGTAATAAAATGTTTTCATGGTTATTACACATTTACTGCAGATATGCAAACGAATTGGATTAGTATCAATAAGAATAAAAACGCTTGTAAATGGGTATAATTAGTTGCATTGATGGACTGAAATCTTTTTAAGGGGTTATGAAATGTTATTGTATGCCCATTGCTCTGCAAACGCCATAAAAATGCATGCAAGTTCGTACCTGTGTGTAAAAACACAGCGCTAAGAACTGAAGTAACCTGAAACATAAAAAAGAAAAAATAATCATATTTATGTTTCATATACATTTCCAAATATGTCAAGTAACTGTATAGGCCTATATAGACAATTCCTTAAATATGAACAGTTCAGTAGTATAATAACTCACAGGTAGCCTAATCTCGATGTTCTAAGCCTCATATTGAAATAAGTCAAATATTTCTTCATGAATTCCACTATTCCAATTCCACATGAGTTCTCTGGGAAATAACAGTCCTTCCCAGCGGCAATTTCAGATTGGATTTGATCTCCCTTCTGTTACAGCTTATAAAATGATAGCCCGACGATGGAGATCCAGAAACAAGTGAAGGTTCGGTCCAATGTTCCAGGTAGGATTCACATTCACTCATTGACAGTATTCACAATAAAACGTTCCGGGACGATTTAAAGACGTTCAGGGGGCCATCCAGAATTACAAGTCCCAGGGATAGAGATCGCACTGTGATCAAGCGACCACCGTTATTCCACCAGTCGGTCAATTCCCTCTCGTGTCAATCATCCCTCCTCTGCAGAATTCAAGGTCTTCTTTGATGTTGCTTAGTAGAGATAATGTATATCCCGGTTGCTTTCGTGGAATTGTAATACATCCGTATGCACTGGTGGGATGGAGTTATTACGCGCATGGAGATTAGCCTATTTGTATGCATATTTTACGCGCGACAGTGAGGAGATGCATGTCCATTCAATAATTAAACAAAAAAATGAATCTTGAATAGATATGAATAAACAATGGTAGTAAAATGTATAGTTCTATGTATTTGTAGCCACTGGTGATGTTTGCCTCTCAAAGAAACGCTGTTAGATGGTCGGTATAGCGGGGCTCCAATGTCAACCTCCCACACGTGTGTTTCTTGTGGTCCCGTTTACTTCAGAATACAGCGGCTCCTGCCCTCATCATTTAAATACTTTCACTTGCGAGAAAGGCAATATCCTTGCAGAGTGCAGGCGGAGCCTTTGGTGGGAGATAGTAACAGGCTGAGGAGGACTGAAAGTGGCATGTATTGATTGACACCTGACCATGTTGAGGTATTTCACAAATATGAGCCACATTAATTGACTTAGCTTTGTGCCTTATTAGGCTACTTCCAGTGTTGGGATTGTTTCACAAGTTATCAAACATTAATGTTTCAGCTCAATTCTTGATCATATAAAACATGAACAATCACGAACAAACCTATTAATTGTTATTTGTCAACAATTCAATCAACTAATTAATGTCCAATAAACCATGAATAAAGGTTAAATACAAATATGAATATAATGTAGATATTTGCCCTACTGCGTCACACAACATAATAGCAAGGAAACAAAGCCTCTGTTCCCTGGAATCTACTTAAGAAAATATTCAGCTACATTAACCTCTTTCCCTACTGCAGGTTAGTGGTTGTTTCATACTGGAGGTTAGAGGTTGTTTCATACTGGAGGTTAGAGGTTGTTTCATACTGCAGGTTAGTGGTTGTTTCATACTGCAGGTTAGAGGTTGTTTCATACTGCAGGTTAGTGGTTGTTTCATACTGGAGGTTAGAGGTTGTTTCATACTGGAGGTTAGAGGTTGTTTCATACTGCAGGTTAGTGGTTGTTTCATACTGCAGGTTAGAGGTTGTTTCATACTGCAGGTTAGTGGTTGTTTCATACTGGAGGTTAGAGGTTGTTTCATACTGGAGGTTAGTGGTTGTTTCATACTGCAGGTTAGTGGTTGTTTCTTATTTCAGGTTAGTGGTTATTTCATACTGCAGGTTAGAGGTTGTTTCATACTGCAGGTCAGTGGTTGTTTCATACTGGAGGTTAGTGGCTGTTTCATACTTCAGGTTAGTGGTTGTTTCTTATTTCAGGTTAGAGGTTGTTTCATACTGCAGGTTAGTGGTTGTTTCATACTGTAGGTTAGTGGTTGTTTCTTATTTCAGGTTAGTGGTTGTTTCATACTGCAGGTTAGTGGTTGTTTCTTATTTCAGGTTAGTGGTTATTTCATACTGCAGGTTAGAGGTTGTTTCATACTGCAGGTTAGTGGTTGTTTCATACTGTAGGTTAGTGGTTGTTTCTTATTTCAGGTTAGTGGTTGTTTCTTATTTCAGGTTAGTGGTTATTTCATACTGCAGGTTAGAGGTTGTTTCATACTGCAGGTCAGTGGTTGTTTCATACTGGAGGTTAGTGGCTGTTTCATACTTCAGGTTAGTGGTTGTTTCTTATTTCAGGTTAGAGGTTGTTTCATACTGCAGGTTAGTGGTTGTTTCATACTGTAGGTTAGTGGTTGTTTCTTATTTCAGGTTAGTGGTTGTTTCATACTGCAGGTTAGTGGTTGTTTCTTATTTCAGGTTAGTGGTTATTTCATACTGCAGGTTAGAGGTTGTTTCATACTGCAGGTTAGTGGTTGTTTCATACTGTAGGTTAGTGGTTGTTTCTTATTTCAGGTTAGTGGTTGTTTCTTATTTCAGGTTAGTGGTTGTTTCTTATTTCAGGTTAGTGGTTGTTTCATACTGCAGGTTAGAGGTCGTTTCATACTGCAGGTTAGTGGTTGTTTCATACTGGAGGTTAGTGGTTGTTTTATACTGTAGGTTAGCGGTTGTTTCTTATTTCTAGTTAGTGGTTGTTTCATACTGCAGGTTAGTGGTTGTTTCATACTGGAGGTTAGTGGGTGTTTCATACTGGAGGTTAGAGGTTGTTTCATACTGCAGGTTAGTGCTTGTTTCATACTGGAGGTTAGTGGTTGTTTCTTATTTCAGGTTAGAGGTTGTTTCATACTGGAGGTTAGTGGTTGTTTCATACTGCAAGTTAGAGGTTGTTTCATACTGTAGGTTAGTGGTTGTTTCTTATTTCAGGTTAGATGTTGTTTCATACTGCAGGTCAGTGGTTGTTTCATACTGGAGGTTAGTGGTTGTTTCATACTGGAGGTTAGAGGTTGTTTCATACTGGAGGTTAGTGGTTGTTTTATACTCGAGGTTAGTGGTTGTTTCATACTGTAGGTTAGAGGTTGTTTCATACTGGAGGTTAGTGGTTGTTTTATACTCGAGGTTAGTGGTTGTTTCATACTGGAGGTTAGAGGTTGTTTCATACTGGAGGTTAGTGGTTGTTTCATACTGGAGGTTAGAGGTTGTTTCATACTGGAGGTTAGTGGTTGTTTTATACTCGAGGTTAGTGGTTGTTTCATACTGCAGGTTAGAGGTTGTTTCATACTGCAGGTTAGTGGTTGTTTCATACTGGAGGTTAGAGGTTGTTTCATACTGGAGGTTAGTGGTTGTTTCATACTGGAGGTTAGAGGTTGTTTCATACTGGAGGTTAGTGGTTGTTTCATACTGGAGGTTAGAGGTTGTTTCATACTGGAGGTTAGTGGTTGTTTCATACTGCAGGTTAGAGGTTGTTTCATACTGCAGGTTAGTGGTTGTTCCATACTGCAGGTTGGAGGTTGTTTCATACTGGAGGTTAGTGGTTGTTTCATACTGGAGGTTAGTGGTTGTTTCTTATTTCAGGTTAGAGAATGTTTCATACTGGAGGTTAGTGGTTGTTTCATACTGCAGGTTAGTGGTTGTTTCATAATTCAGGTTAGTGGTTGTTTCATACTGCAGGTTAAAGGTTGTTTCATACTGCAGGTTAGTGATAGTTTCATACTGCAGGTTAGTGGTTGTTTCATACTGCAGGTTAGTGTTTGTTTCATACTGCAGGTTAGAGGTTGTTTCATACTGGAGGTTAGTGGTTGTTTCATACTGCAGGTTAGAGGTTGTTTCATCCTGGAGGTTAGAGGTTGTTTCATACTGCAGGTTAGTGATTGTTTCATACTGCAGGTTAGTGGTTGTTTCATACTGCAGGTTAGAGGTTGTTTCATACTGCAGGTTAGTGGTTGTTTCATACTGCAGGTTAGTGGTTGTTTCTTACTGCAGGTTAGTGGTTGTTTCATACTGCAGGTTAGAGGTCGTTTCATACTGCAGGTTAGTGGTTGTTTCATACTGCAGGTTAGTGGTTGTTTCATACTGCAGGTTAGTGGTTGTTTCATACTGCAGGTTAGAGGTTGTTTCATCCTGGAGGTTAGAGGTTGTTTCATACTGCAGGTTAGTGATTGTTTCATACTGGAGGTTAGTGGTTGTTTCATACTGCAGGTTAGTGGTTGTTTCTTATTTCAGGTTAGTGGTTATTTCATACTGCAGGTTAGAGGTTGTTTCATACTGCAGGTTAGTGGTTGTTTCATACTGCAGGTTAGAGGTTGTTTCATCCTGGAGGTTAGAGGTTGTTTCATACTGGAGGTTAGTGGTTGTTTCATACTGCAGGTTAGTGGTTGTTTCATACTGGAGGTTAGAGGTTGTTTCATCCTGGAGGTTAGTGGTTGTCAGTGGTGGAATAAGTACCCACTTGTCATACTTGAGTAAAAGTAAAGATAGCTTAATGGAACATTTTGTCAAGTAAAAGTGAAAGTTACCCAGTTAAATTCTACCTGAGTAAAAGTCTAAAAGTATTTGGTTTTAAATATACTTAAGTATCAAAAGTAAACTTATAAATAATTTCACATTCCTTATATTAAGCAAAACAGATGGCATCATTTTCTCTTTCTTTTTTTCTTTATGGATAGCCAGGGGCACACTACAACACTCAGACATTATTTTCAAACAAAGCATGTGTGTTTAGGGAGTCTGCCAGATCAGAGGCAGTAGAGATGACCAGGGATGTTCTCTTGATAATTGTGTGAGTTGGACCATTTTCCTGTCCTGCTGAGCCTGCGAAATGGAGTGAGTACTTTTGGGCGTCAGGGAAAATGTATGGAGCAAAAAGTACATTATTTTCTTTAGGAATGTAGTGGAGTAAAAGTAAAAGTTGACAAAAATATAAATAGTAAAGTAAAGTACAAATACCCCAAAAACTGACTTAAGTAGCACTTAAAATTATTTTTACCTAGGTACTTTACACCACTGTTGGTTGTTTCATACTGGAGGTTAGTGGTTGTTTCATACTGCCGGTTAGTGGTTGTTTCATACTGGAGGTTAGTGGTTGTTTATACTGGAGGTTAGTGGTTGTTTCATACTGGAGGTTAGTGGTTGTTTCATACTTCAGGTTAGTGGTATTTTCATACTTCAGGTTAGTGGTATTTTCATACTTCAGGTTAGTGGTATTTTCATACTGGAGGTTAGTGGTTGTTTATACTGGAGGTTAGTGGTTGTTTCATACTGGAGGTTAGTGGTTGTTTCATACTGCCGGTTAGTGGTATTTTCACACTTCAGGTTAGTGGTTGTTTATACTGCAGGATAGTGGTATTTTCATACTTCAGGTAAGTGGTTGTTTCATACTTCAGGTTAGTGGTATTTTCATACTTCAGGTTAGTGGTTGTTTCATACTTCAGGTTAGTGGTATTTTCATACTTCAGGTAAGTGGTTGTTTCATACTGCAGGTTAGTGGTATTTTCATACTTCAGGTTAGTGGTATTTTCATACTTCATGTTAGTGGTTGTTTATACTGCAGGTTAGTGGTATTTTCATACTTCAGGTTAGTGGTATTTTCATACTGCAGGTTAGTGGTATTTTCATACTTCATGTTAGTGGTTGTTTATACTGCAGGTTAGTGGTATTTTCATACTGCAGGTTAGTGGTATTTTCACACTTCAGGTTAGTGGTATTTTCACACTTCAGGTTAGTGGAATTTTCACATTTCAGGTTAGTGGTATTTACACACTTCAGGTTAGTGGTTGTTTCATTCTTCAGGTTAGTGGTATTTTCACATTTCAGGTTAGTGGTATTTACACACTTCAGGTAAGTGGTTGTTTCATTCTTCAGGTTAGTGGTATTTTCACACTTCGGGTTAGTGGTATTTTCACATTTCAGGTTAGTGGTATTTACACACTTCAGGTTAGTGGTATTTTCATACTGCAGGTTAGTGGTATTTTAATACTTCAGGTTAGTGGTTGTTTCATACTTCAGGTTAGTGGTATTTTCATACTGCAGGATAGTGGTATTTTCATACTTCAGGTTAGTGGTTGTTTATACTGCAGGTTAGTGGTATTTACACACTTCAGGTTAGTGGTTGTTTATACTGCAGGTTAGTGGTATTTTCATACTTCATGTTAGTGGTTGTTTATACTGCAGGTTAGTGGTATTATCATACTGCAGGTTAGTGGTATTTTCATACTTCAGGTTAGTGGTATTTTCATACTTCAGGTTAGTGGTATTTTCATAATGCAGGTTAGTGGTATTTTCATACTTCAGATTAGTGGTTGTTTATACTGCAGGTTAGTGGTATTTTCATACTTCAGGTTAGTGGTATTTTCATACTGCAGGTTAGTGGTATTTTCATACTTCAGATTAGTGGTTGTTTATACTGCAGGTTAGTGGTATTTTCATACTTCAGGTTAGTGGTTGTTTATACTGCAGGTTAGTGGTATTTTCATACTTCAGGTTAGTGGTTGTTTATACTGCAGGTTAGTGGTATTTTCATACTTCATGTTAGTGGTTGTTTATACTGCAGGTTAGTGGTATTATCATACTGCAGGTTAGTGGTATTTTCATACTTCAGGTTAGTGGTATTTTCATACTGCAGGTTAGTGGTATTTTCATACTTCAGATTAGTGGTTGTTTATACTGCAGGTTAGTGGTATTTTCATACTTCAGGTTAGTGGTATTTTCATACTTCAGGTTAGTGGTTGTTTATACTGCAGGTTAGTGGTATTTTCATACTTCAAGTTAGTGGTATTATCATACTTCAGGTTAGTGGTTGTTTATACTGCAGGTTAGTGGTATTTTCATACTTCAGGCTAGTGGTCGTTTATACTGCAGGTTAGTGGTATTTTCACACTTCAGGTTAGTGTTATTTTCATACTTCAGGCTAGTGGTTGTTTATACTGCCGGTTAGTGGTATTATCATACTTCAGGTTAGTGGTTGTTTATACTGCAGGTTAGTGGTATTTTCATACTTCAGGCTATTGGTCATTTATACTGCAGGATAGTGGTATTTTCATACTTCAGGTTAGTGGTTGTTTATACTGCAGGTTAGTGGTATTTTCATACTTCAGGCTAGTGGTCGTTTATACTGCAGGATAGTGGTATTTTCATACTTCAGGCTAGTGGTCGTTTATACTGCAGGATAGTGGTATTTTCATACTTCAGGCTAGTGGTCGTTTATACTGCAGGATAGTGGTATTTTCATACTTCAGGCTAGTGGTCGTTTATACTGCAGGATAGTGGTATTTTCATACTTCAGGCTAGTGGTCGTTTATACTGCAGGATAGTGGTATTTTCATACTTCAGGCTAGTGGTCGTTTATACTGCAGGATAGTGGTATTTTCATACTTCAGGCTAGTGGTCGTTTATACTGCAGGATAGTGGTATTTTCATACTTCAGGCTAGTGGTCGTTTATACTGCAGGATAGTGGTATTTTCATACTTCAGGCTAGTGGTCGTTTATACTGCAGGATAGTGGTATTTTCATACTTCAGGCTAGTGGTCGTTTATACTGCAGGATAGTGGTATTTTCATACTTCAGGCTAGTGGTCGTTTATACTGCAGGATAGTGGTATTTTCATACTGCACATTAGTGGTTGTTTCATGGCCCCATTGGACCAACCTTGATCTGCTGTTTTTCATATATGTATGTGTAAGTAATATGTATTCCATGTGAATGCACGGCACAGAATGGTTTTCACATATAACATTCTAGAGGCTGTCGCTGCCTTCGATACAAAATGTCTCTTTCTCTCTGTCTCTCACACACAATCCATCTTGCTTCACGTTCACTGTCTGTGTTGGGTTCTTTATAGTTGTGTGTGTATAGGTGACCCACACTACCATTCAAATGTTTGGGGTCACTTAGAAGTGTCCTTGTTTTTGAAAGAAAAGCACATTTTTGTCCATTAAAATAACATCAAATGAATCAGAAATACAGTGTAGACATTGTTAATGTTGTAAATTACTATTATAGCTGGAAATGACTGATATTTTATGGAATATCTATATAGGCGTACAGAGTCCCATTATCAGCAACCATCAATCCTGTGTTCCAATGGCATGTTGTGTTAGCTAATCCAAGTTTAACATTTTAAAAGGCCAATTGATTAAATAGCACTCACAAAACACCAGTCTCAACTTCAACAGTGAAAAGGCGACTCCAGAATGCTGGCCCTCTAGGCAGAGTTCATCTATCCAGTGTCTGTGTTCTTTTGCCCATCTTAATCTTTCCTTTTTATTGTCCAGTCTGAGATATGGCTTTTTCTTTGCAACTCCTTCTTTGCAAAGGCCAGCATCCCGGAGTCGCCTCTTCACTGTTGACATTGAGACTGGTGTTTTGCAGGTACCATTTAATGAAGCTGCCAGCTGAGGACCTGTGAGGCATCTGTTTCTCAAACTAGACACTCTAATGTACTTGTCTTCTTGCTCAGTTGTGCACCGGGGCCTCCCACTCCTCTTTATATTCTGGTTAGAGCCAGTTTGCGCTGTTCTGTGAAGGGAGAAGTACACAGCGTTGTACCAGATCTTCAGTTTATTGGCATTTTCTCACATGGAATAGCCTTCATTTCTCAGAACAAGAATAGACTGACAAGTTTCACAAGAAAATTATCTGTTTCTGGCCATTTTGAGCCTGTAATCGAACCCACAAATGCTCCAGATACTCAACTAGTCTAAAGAAGGCCAGTTTTATTGCTTCTTTAATCAGTACAACCGTTTTTAGCTGTGCTAACATAATTGCAAAAGGGTTTTCTAATGATCAATTAGCCTTTTAAAATGATAAACTTGGATTAGCTAACACAACGTTCCATTGGAACACAGGAGTGATGGTGGCTGATAATTGGCCTCTGTACGCCTATATAGATATTCCATAAAATATCAGCTGTTTCCAGCTACAATAGTCATTTGCAACATTAACAATGTCTACACTGATCAATTTGATGTTATTTTAATGAACAAAAAATGTGCTTTTCTTTGAAAAACAAGGACATTTCTAAGTGACCCCAAACGTTTGAACGGTAGTGTATACTGTATGGTAAGAACATAACACCAATGTGGTTAATAACAAAGAAATAGTGTTTTAGGAAACCCCAGAAAACCAAGTACACCCCCTAAGAACTGTAACACCTCAGGTCACTTCTCAATGATCTAGACAGACCCATTTAACTTCTTTCAACATGGTTGGCATCATAACATGCTAATTGTCAAACCAATAAAACACGCTCTACTGTAATTTCCACAATGGCAGAAAAGGACCAGACATAAATCCTTTACTCACTTCTTTTAGCCCTGCTTTCTCCTTAGACCTGTGAATAATGTGGGAACCTTAACAGCTCAACAAGCTCAACAGCTGTTCAAGTGTCAAAAGTATAATTATCTGAATTTCAGTCAAATTCTTTGCAGTAAATCAGTCATTCCGGCCAATGTTAAGGATTTAGAGGGTGAAAATGTACCTGCCTTATTAGTTCCAGAGGGATACTGCAACAGGAGAGTTTGCCACCTGGAACGCTTCAGCCACTTTGTTCCTGGGCTGGGTTGTCCAACTCAGTGCCTGCCTCCCAAACGCATCCTATTCCCTATATAGTCCACTACTTTCAACCCGGGACCGTAGGGCTCTCGTTAAAAGTAGTGCACTACATAGGGAACCGGGTGCCATTTGGGACAACGCCTATGAAACACTGATGGACAACTCGTTTGCTCATTGTGGCACTGGTGAATGCTCCCAGGAGAGTGTGGCCTATGGCCTGTATAGCATAATACATATACAGAATGTTCAATGACACATGCTAGCCTGGTCCCAGATCTGTTATCGCTGTCTTGCCAACTCAATGCAGGTTGGCAAGGCAGCACAATCAGATCTGGGACCAGGTCACCAGGGTTGAGGAGTAACTGATTACATGTATGAGTTACATGTACAGATGTAGGATCACCCTGTTGCAGGGTAACTTTCCTGCAATGCAGGGCCTATACAACTTGTAGTGTATTTGAGGTTTAAAAAGGCTTCTGAAGTTTGTTATTTCTTCCTTAAAACATCAGACTTCATTTTCCATTCCGAAAAATGTATCAACCCCTATCAAATGTCCATGAATTATAATCCACATAATAATTCACATTTACTGTTGCTGCAGGATTATTACCCTGCTGTAGCAAAACTGGCTCAAATTAAGATCCTACATCTGATATCTGATTACAAAAAAAAACTGTCGTCAGTTACCTCACCAGCAAAAATATTGGAATCAGATTACAGATACTACAAGAATAGTCTATGACTAGGGTGGCTGGAGTCTTTGACCATTTTTAGGTCCTTTTGGAATAGGGTGCCATTTGGGACAAAGGCTGTTCCTGCCCTGAAAAGGGAAGAAGGAGCTTTACTGCCATTCTAGAACCTCTAGAGTGTTCTACTAGGTGGGTCTGTGTACTGTACAGTACGAGTCTTCTTCCTTATCCAACTGTCTGCCTCCTACACTGTTCAGCCCGTGGCTCAGGAATGTTGGCATGGCCTGCAGTGTACCGTAGGTTCTATACCCAGCCCATCTTGTTCTACTAAAGTGTACAGTTAGAGTTATTCATCCCTACATCTCTCTCTCCCTCTTTCTCTTTCTTTCTCTCTCTCTCCCTCTTTCTCTTTCTCTCTCTCTTTCTCTTTCTCTTTCTCTTTCTCTCTCCCTCTTTCTCTCTCCCTCGTTATCTCTCTTTCTCTTTTTCTTTTTCTTTCTCTTTCTCTTTCTCTTTCTCTTTCTCTTTCTCTCTCTCTCTCTCTCTCTCTCTCTCTCTCTCTCTCTCTCTCTCTCTCTCTCTCTCTCTCTCTCTCTCTCTCTCTCTCTCTCTCTCAGGGAATGGTTGTCTACTCAAGTACAGAGGACAGACTTCTTTGACTCTGGCTCTCATAACATCATCATCCAACAGCTACCAGCAATTTCTGAACAATTTCCCCTCTGAGGACAAATTAAACCCAAATGACATTTAGGAGAGGTGATTTGTCAGACATGTTTGTGTAAAACTCCAGACTTTTACCTCAGCCGCCGCCTGAAACATATTCGATTCTCTAAAAACTCATCGTTTTTATTCGATCCAACCGCCGCCTAATAGTTCTCCTCGTCTCAAGTGACCAGGGGTTCTGGCCTATAACGAGTTGGAGAGGAGTTGTAGTCGAGGCTAGGAGCTGGAACATCTCCAAACATTACCCCTTGTTCCTCAAGCCTCGGACTGTTGTATTTCACCTCAGTGTTAGCCTAGTCCCCACAGCCTGTGCTGCTTTTCACATTTGGACCTCGGCTTTGTCGGCTACTAATACAAAGCCTTGGTATCAGCGCGCCACAGAAGACAGCATCACCAGAGGCTGTAAAGAAGAAGAAAGGAGGAGAAAAAAGAGAGAGAAACTTTGGCAAGAGAGCACGTCGGTTATTCTTAGAAGAGTAGTGACTGAATGTCTGAAAAGGCCCCGAGACTGCAGCCTGGAGACTCCCATTCACTCAGAGGTATTATTCCCCAGGCCTAATGCGAGACGTAAAAATACACCGTGCCATGAGGCAGGGGCAGTGGAAAGGTAGACACCATAGAGAATGAGGGGAAAAAAGACAGAATGACAGAGAGAGAGAGAGAGAACGTTCCCATTGTGGAAAAATAAGAAAATGTGGGAATTTGGGGACTTGTCAGTGTCATCTGCTGGTCTGGACTGTCAAACGCCTCCAGCCACTGTGGTTTCCTGAACCTCACTGTGAGAGGAGAAGAAGCCCATTCCACTGCTCCAGAGCTCAGTGTTGTAATTATGTTGCAGTTGTCTGTTATTGCAACGGTGTAAACCGCAGATGTGCCTGTGACCGCACCAATGTTTTCACCTGTGGTAACTCAGCATGGAACAGTGCCACTGTAACAGGTTTACAACTAGTTTACTCCAGTACCACTGTAACAGGTTTACAGCTAGTTTACACCAGTACCACTGTAACAGGTTTACAGCTAGTTTACACCAGTACCACTGAAACAGGTTTACAGCTTGTTTACACCAGTACCACTGTAACAGGTTTACAACGAGTTTACACCAGTACCACTGTAACACATTTACAACTAGTTTACACCAGTACCACTGTAACAGGGTTAAAACTAGTTTACACTAGTACCACTGTAACAGGGTTACAGCTAGTTTACACCAGTACCACTGTAACAGGTTTACAACTAGTTTACACCAGTACCACTGTAACAGGGTTACAACTAGTTTACACCAGTACCACTGTAACAGGGTTACTGCTGGTTTACACCAGTACCACTGTAACAGATTGACAGCTAGTTTACACCAGTACCACTGTAACAGGGTTACAACTAGTTTACACCAGTACCACTGTAACAGGGTTACTGCTGGTTTACACCAGTACCACTGTAACAGGTTTACAACTAGTTTACACCAGTACCACTGTAACAGGTTTACAACTAGTTTACACCAGTACCACTGTAACAGGGTTACAACTAGTTTACACCAGTACCACTGTAACAGGGTTACTGCTGGTTTACACCAGTACCACTGTAACAGATTGACAGCTAGTTTACACCAGTACCACTGTAACAGATTTACAACTAGTTTACAACAGTACCACTGTAACAGGGTTACAGCTAGTTTACACCAGTACCACTGTAACAGGGTTACAGCTAGTTTACACCAGTACCACTGTAACAGATTTACAACTAGTTTACAACAGTACCACTGTAACAGGGTTACAGCTAGTTTACACCAGTACCACTGTAACAGGGTTACAGCTAGTTTACATCAGTACCACTGTAACAGGGTTACAACTAGTTTACACCAGTACCACTGTAACAGGGTCACAGCTAGTTTACACCAGTACCACTGTAACAGATTTACAACTAGTTTACACCAGTACCACTGTAACAGGTTTACAACTAGTTTACACCAGTACCACTGTAACATATTTACAGCCAGTTTACACCAGTACTACTGTAACAGATTTAAAACTAGTTTACTCCAGTACCACTGTAACAGGTTTACAACTAGTTTACACTAGTACCACTGTAACAGGGTTACAGCTAGTTTACACCAGTACCACTGTAACAGGTTTACAGCTAGTTTACACCAGTACCACTGTAACCGATTTACAACTAGTTTACACCAGTACCACTGTAACAGGTTTACAACTAGTTTAAACCAGTACCACTGTAACAGGGTTACAGCTAGTTTACACCAGTACCACTGTAACAGGGTTACAGCTAGTTTACATCAGTACCACTGTAACAGGGTTACAACTAGTTTACACCAGTACCACTGTAACAGGGTTACAGCTAGTTTACACCAGTACCACTGTAACATATTTACAGCCAGTTTACACCAGTACCACTGTAACAGGTTTACAAATAGTTTACACCAGTACCACTGTAACAGGTGCCTAGCTAGTTTACACCAGTACCACTGTAACAGGTTTACATCTAGTTTACACCAGTACCACTGTAACAGGTTTACAGCTAGTTTACACCAGTACCACTGTAACAGGTTTACAGCTAGTTTACACCAGTACCACCGTAACAGGTGCCTAGCTAGTTTACACAAAGTACCACTGTAACAGGGTTCCAGCTCATTTACACCAGTACCACTGTAACAGGTTTGCAGCTAGTTTACACCAGTACCACTGTAACAGGGTTACAGCTAGTTTATATCAGTACCACTGTAACAGGTTTACAGCTAGTTTACACCAGTACCACAGTAACAGTGTTACAGCTTGTGTACACCAGTACCACTGTAACAGGGTTACAGCTAGTTTATATCAGTGCCACTGTAACAGAGTTACAGCTAGTTTATATCAGTACCACTGTAACTGTAATAGGGTTACAGCTAGTTTATATCAGTACCACTGCAACAGGGTTAAAGCTAGTTTACACCAGTACCACTGTAACAGGGTTACAGCTAGTTTATATCAGTTCCACTGTAACAGGGTTACAGCTAGTTTATATCAGTACCACTGTAACAGGGTTACAGCTAGTTTATATCAGTACCACTGTAACAGGGTTAAAGCTAGTTTACACCAGTACTACTGTAACAGGGTTACAGCTAGTTTATATCAGTACCACTGTAACAGGGTTAAAGCTAGTTTACACCAGTACTATTGTAACAGGGTTACAGCTAGTTTATATCAGGACCACTGTAACAGGGTTACAGCTAGTTTATATCTCTACCACTGTAACAGGGTTACAGCTAGTTTATATCAGTACCACTGTAACAGGGTTACAGCTAGTTTATATCAGTACCACTGTAACAGGGTTAAAGCTAGTTTATATCACTACCACTGTAACAGGGTTCCAGCTAGTTTACACCAGTACCACTGTAACAGGTTTTCAGCTAGTTTACACCAGTACCACTGTAACAGGTTTACAGCTAGTTTACACCAGTACCACGTAACAGGTGCCTAGCTAGTTTACACCAGTACCACTGTAACAGGGTTACAGCTAGTTTACAGCAGTACCACTGTAACAGGGTTCCAGCTAGTTTACACCAGTACCACTGTAACAGGGTTCCAGCTTGTTTACACCAGTACCACTGTAACAGGTTTACAGCTAGTTTACACCAGTACCACGTAACAGGTGCCTAGCTAGTTTACACCAGTACCACTGTAACAGGGTTACAGCTAGTTTACACCAGTACCACTGTAACAGGGTTCCAGCTAGTTTACACCAGTACCACTGTAACAGGTTTACAGCTAGTTTACACCAGTACCACTGTAACAGGGTTACAGCTAGTTTATATCAGTACCACTGTAACAGGTTTACAGCTAGTTTACACCAGTACCACTGTAACAGGGTTACAGCTTGTTTACACCAGTACCACTGTAACAGGGTTACAGCTAGTTTATATCAGTACCACTGCAACAGGGTTAAAGCTAGTTTACTCCAGTACCACTGTAACAGGGTTACAGCTAGTTTACACCAGTACCACTGTAACAGGGTTCCAGCTAGTTTACACCAGTAGCACTGTAACAGGGTTACAGCTAGTTTACACCAGTACCACTGTAACAGGGTTCCAGCTCGTTTACACCAGTACCACTGTAACAGGTTTACAGCTAGTTTACACCAGTACCACTGTAACAGGGTTACAGCTTGTTTACACCAGTACCACTGTAACAGGGTTAAAGCTAGTTTATATCAGTACCACTGTAACAGGTTCACAGCTAGTTTATATCAGTACCACTGTAACAGGGTTAAAGCTAGTTTATATCAGTACCACTGTAACAGGGTTACAGCTAGTTTATATCAGCACCACTGTAACAGGGTTAAAGCTAGTTTACACCAGTACCACTGTAACAGGGTTCCAGCTAGTTTACACCAGTACCACTGTAACAGGGTTCCAGCTAGTTTACACCAGTACCACTGTAACAGGGTTACAGCTAGTTTACACCAGTACCACTGTAACAGGGTTACAGCTGGCTTACACAAGTACCACTGTAACAGGGTTACAGCGAGTTTACACCAGTACCACTGTAACAGGGTTCCAGCTCGTTTACACCAGTACCACTGTAACAGGTTTACAGCTAGTTTACACCAGTACCACTGTAACAGGGTTACAGCTTGTTTACACCAGTACCACTGTAACAGGGTTACAGCTAGTTTACACCAGTACCACTGTAACAGGGTTACAGCTAGTTTACATCAGTACCACTGTAACAGGGTTACAACTAGTTTACACCAGTACCACTGTAACAGGTTTACAGCTAGTTTACACCAGTACCACTGTAACAGATTTACAACTAGTTTACACCAGTACCACTGTAACAGGTTTACAACTAGTTTACACCAGTACCACTGTAACATATTTACAGCCAGTTTACACCAGTACCACTGTGACAGATTTACAACTAGTTTACTCCAGTACCAATGTAACAGGTTTACAACTAGTTTACACCAGTAACACTGTAACAGGGTTACAGCTAGTTTACACCAGTACCACTGTAACAGGTTTACAGCTAGTTTACACCAGTACCACTGTAACAGGTTTACAACTAGCTTACACTAGTACCACTGTAACAGGGTTACAGCTAGTTTACACCAGTACCACTGTAACAGGTTTACAGCTAGTTTACACCAGTACCACTGTAACCGATTTACAACTAGTTTACACCAGTACCACTGTAACAGGTTTACAACTATTTTACACCAGTACCACTGTAACAGGGTTACAGCTAGTTTACACCAGTACCACTGTAACAGATTTACAACTATTTTACAGCAGTACCACTGTAACAGATTTACAACTAGTTTACTGCAGTTCCACTGTAACAGGTTTACAAATAGTGTACACCAGTACCACTGTAACAGGTGCCTAGCTAGTTTACACCAGTACCACTGTAACAGGTTTACATCTAGTTTACACCAGTACCACTGTAACAGGTTTACAGCTAGTTTACACCAGTACCACTGTAACAGGTTTACAGCTAGTTTACACCAGTACCACCGTAACAGGTGCCTAGCTAGTTTACACCAGTACCACTGTAACAGGTTTACATCTAGTTTACACCAGTACCACTGTAACAGGTTTACAGCTAGTTTACACCAGTACCACTGTAACAGGGTTACAGCTAGTTTACACCAGTACCACTGTAACAGGGTTCCAGCTCGTTTACACCAGTACCACTGTAACAGGTTTGCAGCTAGTTTACACCAGTACCACTGTAACAGGGTTACAGCTAGTTTATATCAGTACCACTGTAACAGGTTTACAGCTAGTTTACACCAGTACCACAGTAACAGTGTTACAGCTTGTGTACACCAGTACCACTGTAACAGGGTTACAGCTAGTTTATATCAGTACCACTGTAACAGAGTTACAGCTAGTTTATATCAGTACCACTGTAACTGTAACAGGGTTACAGCTAGTTTATATCAGTACCACTGCAACAGGGTTAAAGCTAGTTTACACCAGTACCACTGTAACAGGGTTACAGCTAGTTTATATCAGTTCCACTGTAACAGGGTTACAGCTAGTTTATATCAGTACCACTGTAACAGGGTTAAAGCTAGTTTACACCAGTACTACTGTAACAGGGTTACAGCTAGTTTATATCAGTTCCACTGTAACAGGGTTACAGCTAGTTTATATCAGTACCACTGTAACAGGGTTACAGCTAGTTTATATCAGTACCACTGTAACAGGGTTAAAGCTAGTTTACACCAGTACTACTGTAACAGGGTTACAGCTAGTTTATATCAGGACCACTGTAACAGGGTTACAGCTAGTTTATATCTCTACCACTGTAACAGGGTTACAGCTAGTTTATATCAGTACCACTGTAACAGGGTTACAGCTAGTTTATATCAGTACCACTGTAACAGGGTTAAAGCTAGTTTATATCACTACCACTGTAACAGGGTTCCAGCTAGTTTACACCAGTACCACTGTAACAGGTTTACAGCTAGTTTACACCAGTACCACTGTAACAGGTTTACAGCTAGTTTACACCAGTACCACGTAACAGGTGCCTAGCTAGTTTACACCAGTACCACTGTAACAGGTTTACAGCTAGTTTACACCAGTACCACGTAACAGGTGCCTAGCTAGTTTACACCAGTACCACTGTAACAGGGTTACAGCTAGTTTATATCAGTACCTAACAGGGTTACAGCTAGTTTATATCAGTACCACTGTAACAGGGTTAAAGCTAGTTTATATCACTACCACTGTAACAGGGTTCCAGCTAGTTTACACCAGTACCACTGTAACAGGTTTTCAGCTAGTTTACACCAGTACCACTGTAACAGGTTTACAGCTAGTTTACACCAGTACCACATAACAGGTGCCTAGCTAGTTTACACCAGTACCACTGTAACAGGGTTACAGCTAGTTTACACCAGTACCACTGTAACAGGGTTCCAGCTCGTTTACACCAGTACCACTGTAACAGGGTTCCAGCTTGTTTACACCAGTACCACTGTAACAGGTTTACAGCTAGTTTACACCAGTACCACGTAACAGGTGCCTAGCTAGTTTACACCAGTACCACTGTAACAGGGTTACAGCTAGTTTACACCAGAACCACTGTAACAGGGTTCCAGCTAGTTTACACCAGTACCACTGTAACAGGTTTACAGCTAGTTTACACCAGTACCACTGTAACAGGGTTACAGCTAGTTTATATCAGTACCACTGTAACAGGTTTACAGCTAGTTTACACCAGTACCACTGTAACAGGGTTACAGCTTGTTTACACCAGTACCACTGTAACAGGGTTACAGCTAGTTTATATCAGTACCACTGCAACAGGGTTAAAGCTAGTTTACTCCAGTACCACTGTAACAGGGTTACAGCTAGTTTACACCAGTACCACTGTAACAGGGTTCCAGCTAGTTTACACCAGTAGCACTGTAACAGGGTTACAGCTAGTTTACACCAGTACCACTGTAACAGGGTTCCAGCTCGTTTACACCAGTACCACTGTAACAGGTTTACAGCTAGTTTACACCAGTACCACTGTAACAGGGTTACAGCTTGTTTACACCAGTACCACTGTAACAGGGTTAAAGCTAGTTTATATCAGTACCACTGTAACAGGTTCACAGCTAGTTTATATCAGTACCACTGTAACAGGGTTAAAGCTAGTTTATATCAGTACCACTGTAACAGGGTTACAGCTAGTTTATATCAGCACCACTGTAACAGGGTTAAAGCTAGTTTACACCAGTACCACTGTAACAGGGTTCCAGCTAGTTTACACCAGTACCACTGTAACAGGGTTCCAGCTAGTTTACACCAGTACCACTGTAACAGGGTTACAGCTAGTTTACACCAGTACCACTGTAACAGGGTTACAGCTGGCTTACACAAGTACCACTGTAACAGGGTTACAGCGAGTTTACACCAGTACCACTGTAACAGGGTTCCAGCTCGTTTACACCAGTACCACTGTAACAGGTTTACAGCTAGTTTACACCAGTACCACTGTAACAGGGTTACAGCTTGTTTACACCAGTACCACTGTAACAGGGTTACAGCTAGTTTACACCAGTACCACTGTAACAGGGTTACAGCTAGTTTACATCAGTACCACTGTAACAGGGTTACAACTAGTTTACACCAGTACCACTGTAACAGGTTTACAGCTAGTTTACACCAGTACCACTGTAACAGATTTACAACTAGTTTACACCAGTACCACTGTAACAGGTTTACAACTAGTTTACACCAGTACCACTGTAACATATTTACAGCCAGTTTACACCAGTACCACTGTGACAGATTTACAACTAGTTTACTCCAGTACCAATGTAACAGGTTTACAACTAGTTTACACCAGTAACACTGTAACAGGGTTACAGCTAGTTTACACCAGTACCACTGTAACAGGTTTACAGCTAGTTTACACCAGTACCACTGTAACAGGTTTACAACTAGTTTACACTAGTACCACTGTAACAGGGTTACAGCTAGTTTACACCAGTACCACTGTAACAGGTTTACGGCTAGTTTACACCAGTACCACTGTAACCGATTTACAACTAGTTTACACCAGTACCACTGTAACAGGTTTACAACTATTTTACACCAGTACCACTGTAACAGGGTTACAGCTAGTTTATATCAGTACCACTGTAACAGGGTTAAAGCTAGTTTACACCAGTACTACTGTAACAGGGTTACAGCTAGTTTATATCAGGACCACTGTAACAGGGTTACAGCTAGTTTATATCTCTACCACTGTAACAGGGTTACAGCTAGTTTATATCAGTACCACTGTAACAGGGTTACAGCTAGTTTATATCAGTACCACTGTAACAGGGTTAAAGCTAGTTTATATCACTACCACTGTAACAGGGTTCCAGCTAGTTTACACCAGTACCACTGTAACAGGTTTACAGCTAGTTTACACCAGTACCACTGTAACAGGTTTACAGCTAGTTTACACCAGTACCACATAACAGGTGCCTAGCTAGTTTACACCAGTACCACTGTAACAGGTTTACAGCTAGTTTACACCAGTACCACGTAACAGGTGCCTAGCTAGTTTACACCAGTACCACTGTAACAGGGTTACAGCTAGTTTATATCAGTACCACTGTAACAGGGTTACAGCTAGTTTATATCAGTACCACTGTAACAGGGTTAAAGCTAGTTTATATCACTACCACTGTAACAGGGTTCCAGCTAGTTTACACCAGTACCACTGTAACAGGTTTTCAGCTAGTTTACACCAGTACCACTGTAACAGGTTTACAGCTAGTTTACACCAGTACCACGTAACAGGTGCCTAGCTAGTTTACACCAGTACCACTGTAACAGGGTTACAGCTAGTTTACACCAGTACCACTGTAACAGGGTTCCAGCTCGTTTACACCAGTACCACTGTAACAGGGTTCCAGCTTGTTTACACCAGTACCACTGTAACAGGTTTACAGCTAGTTTACACCAGTACCACGTAACAGGTGCCTAGCTAGTTTACACCAGTACCACTGTAACAGGGTTACAGCTAGTTTACACCAGTACCACTGTAACAGGGTTCCAGCTAGTTTACACCAGTACCACTGTAACAGGTTTACAGCTAGTTTACACCAGTACCACTGTAACAGGGTTACAGCTAGTTTATATCAGTACCACTGTAACAGGTTTACAGCTAGTTTACACCAGTACCACTGTAACAGGGTTACAGCTTGTTTACACCAGTACCACTGTAACAGGGTTACAGCTAGTTTATATCAGTACCACTGCAACAGGGTTAAAGCTAGTTTACTCCAGTACCACTGTAACAGGGTTACAGCTAGTTTACACCAGTACCACTGTAACAGGGTTCCAGCTAGTTTACACCAGTAGCACTGTAACAGGGTTACAGCTAGTTTACACCAGTACCACTGTAACAGGGTTCCAGCTCGTTTACACCAGTACCACTGTAACAGGTTTACAGCTAGTTTACACCAGTACCACTGTAACAGGGTTACAGCTTGTTTACACCAGTACCACTGTAACAGGGTTAAAGCTAGTTTATATCAGTACCACTGTAACAGGTTCACAGCTAGTTTATATCAGTACCACTGTAACAGGGTTAAAGCTAGTTTATATCAGTACCACTGTAACAGGGTTACAGCTAGTTTATATCAGCACCACTGTAACAGGGTTAAAGCTAGTTTACACCAGTACCACTGTAACAGGGTTCCAGCTAGTTTACACCAGTACCACTGTAACAGGGTTCCAGCTAGTTTACACCAGTACCACTGTAACAGGGTTACAGCTAGTTTACACCAGTACCACTGTAACAGGGTTACAGCTGGCTTACACAAGTACCACTGTAACAGGGTTACAGCGAGTTTACACCAGTACCACTGTAACAGGGTTCCAGCTCGTTTACACCAGTACCACTGTAACAGGTTTACAGCTAGTTTACACCAGTACCACTGTAACAGGGTTACAGCTTGTTTACACCAGTACCACTGTAACAGGGTTACAGCTAGTTTACACCAGTACCACTGTAACAGGGTTACAGCTAGTTTACATCAGTACCACTGTAACAGGGTTACAACTAGTTTACACCAGTACCACTGTAACAGGTTTACAGCTAGTTTACACCAGTACCACTGTAACAGATTTACAACTAGTTTACACCAGTACCACTGTAACAGGTTTACAACTAGTTTACACCAGTACCACTGTAACATATTTACAGCCAGTTTACACCAGTACCACTGTGACAGATTTACAACTAGTTTACTCCAGTACCAATGTAACAGGTTTACAACTAGTTTACACCAGTAACACTGTAACAGGGTTACAGCTAGTTTACACCAGTACCACTGTAACAGGTTTACAGCTAGTTTACACCAGTACCACTGTAACTGGTTTACAACTAGTTTACACTAGTACCACTGTAACAGGGTTACAGCTAGTTTACACCAGTACCACTGTAACAGGTTTACAGCTAGTTTACACCAGTACCACTGTAACCGATTTACAACTAGTTTACACCAGTACCACTGTAACAGGTTTACAACTATTTTACACCAGTACCACTGTAACAGGGTTACAGCTAGTTTACACCAGTACCACTGTAACAGATTTACAACTATTTTACACCAGTACCACTGCAACAGATTTACAACTAGTTTACTGCAGTTCCACTGTAACAGGTTTACAAATAGTGTACACCAGTACCACTGTAACAGGTGCCTAGCTAGTTTACACCAGTACCACTGTAACAGGTTTACATCTAGTTTACACCAGTACCACTGTAACAGGTTTACAGCTAGTTTACACCAGTACCACTGTAACAGGTTTACAGCTAGTTTACACCAGTACCACTGTAACAGGTTTACAGCTAGTTTACACCAGTACCACCGTAACAGGTGCCTAGCTAGTTTACACCAGTACCACTGTAACAGGTTTACATCTAGTTTACACCAGTACCACTGTAACAGGTTTACAGCTAGTTTACACCAGTACCACTGTAACAGGGTTACAGCTAGTTTACACCAGTACCACTGTAACAGGGTTCCAGCTCGTTTACACCAGTACCACTGTAACAGGTTTGCAGCTAGTTTACACCAGTACCACTGTAACAGGGTTACAGCTAGTTTATATCAGTACCACTGTAACAGGTTTACAGCTAGTTTACACCAGTACCACAGTAACAGTGTTACAGCTTGTGTACACCAGTACCACTGTAACAGGGTTACAGCTAGTTTATATCAGTACCACTGTAACAGGGTTAAAGCTAGTTTATATCAGTACCACTGTAACAGGGTTACAGCTAGTTTATATCAGCACCACTGTAACAGGGTTAAAGCTAGTTTACACCAGTACCACTGTAACAGGGTTCCAGCTAGTTTACACCAGTACCACTGTAACAGGGTTCCAGCTAGTTTACACCAGTACCACTGTAACAGGGTTACAGCTAGTTTACACCAGTACCACTGTAACAGGGTTACAGCTAGTTTACACAAGTACCACTGTAACAGGGTTACAGCGAGTTTACACCAGTACCACTGTAACAGGGTTCCAGCTCGTTTACACCAGTACCACTGTAACAGGTTTACAGCTAGTTTACACCAGTACCACTGTAACAGGGTTACAGCTTGTTTACACCAGTACCACTGTAACAGGGTTACAGCTAGTTTACACCAGTACCACTGTAACAGGGTTACAGCTAGTTTACATCAGTACCACTGTAACAGGGTTACAACTAGTTTACACCAGTACCACTGTAACAGGTTTACAGCTAGTTTACACCAGTACCACTGTAACAGATTTACAACTAGTTTACACCAGTACCACTGTAACAGGTTTACAACTAGTTTACACCAGTACCACTGTAACATATTTACAGCCAGTTTACACCAGTACCACTGTGACAGATTTACAACTAGTTTACTCCAGTACCAATGTAACAGGTTTACAACTAGTTTACACCAGTAACACTGTAACAGGGTTACAGCTAGTTTACACCAGTACCACTGTAACAGGTTTACAGCTAGTTTACACCAGTACCACTGTAACAGGTTTACAACTAGTTTACACTAGTACCACTGTAACAGGGTTACAGCTAGTTTACACCAGTACCACTGTAACAGGTTTACAGCTAGTTTACACCAGTACCACTGTAACAGGTTTACAACTAGTTTAAACCAGTACCACTGTAACAGGGTTACAGCTAGTTTACACCAGTACCACTGTAACAGGGTTACAGCTAGTTTACATCAGTACCACTGTAACAGGGTTACAACTAGTTTACACCAGTACCACTGTAACAGGGTTACAGCTAGTTTACACCAGTACCACTGTAACAGATTTACAACTATTTTACACCAGTACCACTGTAACAGATTTACAACTAGTTTACTGCAGTTCCACTGTAACAGGTTTACAAATAGTTTACACCAGTACCACTGTAACAGGTGCCTAGCTAGTTTACACCAGTACCACTGTAACAGGTTTACATCTAGTTTACACCAGTACCACTGTAACAGGTTTACAGCTAGTTTACACCAGTACCACTGTAACAGGTTTACAGCTAGTTTACACCAGTACCACTGTAACAGGTTTACAGCTAGTTTACACCAGTACCACCGTAACAGGTGCCTAGCTAGTTTACACCAGTACCACTGTAACAGGTTTACATCTAGTTTACACCAGTACCACTGTAACAGGTTTACAGCTAGTTTACACCAGTACCACTGTAACAGGGTTACAGCTAGTTTACACCAGTACCACTGTAACAGGGTTCCAGCTCGTTTACACCAGTACCACTGTAACAGGTTTGCAGCTAGTTTACACCAGTACCACTGTAACAGGGTTACAGCTAGTTTATATCAGTACCACTGTAACAGGTTTACAGCTAGTTTACACCAGTACCACAGTAACAGTGTTACAGCTTGTTTACACCAGTACCACTGTAACAGGGTTACAGCTAGTTTATATCAGTACCACTGTAACAGGGTTAAAGCTAGTTTATATCAGTACCACTGTAACAGGGTTACAGCTAGTTTATATCAGCACCACTGTAACAGGGTTAAAGCTAGTTTACACCAGTACCACTGTAACAGGGTTCCAGCTAGTTTACACCAGTACCACTGTAACAGGGTTCCAGCTAGTTTACACCAGTACCACTGTAACAGGGTTACAGCTAGTTTACACCAGTACCACTGTAACAGGGTTACAGCTGGCTTACACAAGTACCACTGTAACAGGGTTACAGCGAGTTTACACCAGTACCACTGTAACAGGGTTCCAGCTCGTTTACACCAGTACCACTGTAACAGGTTTACAGCTAGTTTACACCAGTACCACTGTAACAGGGTTACAGCTTGTTTACACCAGTACCACTGTAACAGGGTTACAGCTAGTTTACACCAGTACCACTGTAACAGGGTTACAGCTAGTTTACATCAGTACCACTGTAACAGGGTTACAACTAGTTTACACCAGTACCACTGTAACAGGTTTACAGCTAGTTTACACCAGTACCACTGTAACAGATTTACAACTAGTTTACACCAGTACCACTGTAACAGGTTTACAACTAGTTTACACCAGTACCACTGTAACATATTTACAGCCAGTTTACACCAGTACCACTGTAACAGGGTTCCAGCTAGTTTACACCAGTACCACTGTAACAGGTTTACAGCTAGTTTACACCAGTACCACTGTAACAGGGTTACAGCTAGTTTACACCAGTACCACTGTAACAGGTTTACAGCTAGTTTACACCAGTACCACTGTAACAGGTTTACAACTAGTTTACACTAGTACCACTGTAACAGGGTTACAGCTAGTTTACACCAGTACCACTGTAACAGGTTTACAGCTAGTTTACACCAGTACCACTGTAACCGATTTACAACTAGTTTACACCAGTACCACTGTAACAGGTTTACAACTATTTTACACCAGTACCACTGTAACAGGGTTACAGCTAGTTTACACCAGTACCACTGTAACAGATTTACAACTATTTTACACCAGTACCACTGTAACAGATTTACAACTAGTTTACTGCAGTTCCACTGTAACAGGTTTACAAATAGTGTACACCAGTACCACTGTAACAGGTGCCTAGCTAGTTTACACCAGTACCACTGTAACAGGTTTACATCTAGTTTACACCAGTACCACTGTAACAGGTTTACAGCTAGTTTACACCAGTACCACTGTAACAGGTTTACAGCTAGTTTACACCAGTACCACTGTAACAGGTTTACAGCTAGTTTACACCAGTACCACCGTAACAGGTGCCTAGCTAGTTTACACCAGTACCACTGTAACAGGTTTACATCTAGTTTACACCAGTACCACTGTAACAGGTTTACAGCTAGTTTACACCAGTACCACTGTAACAGGGTTACAGCTAGTTTACACCAGTACCACTGTAACAGGGTTCCAGCTCGTTTACACCAGTACCACTGTAACAGGTTTGCAGCTAGTTTACACCAGTACCACTGTAACAGGGTTACAGCTAGTTTATATCAGTACCACTGTAACAGGTTTACAGCTAGTTTACACCAGTACCACAGTAACAGTGTTACAGCTTGTGTACACCAGTACCACTGTAACAGGGTTACAGCTAGTTTATATCAGTACCACTGTAACAGAGTTACAGCTAGTTTATATCAGTACCACTGTAACTGTAACAGGGTTACAGCTAGTTTATATCAGTACCACTGCAACAGGGTTAAAGCTAGTTTACACCAGTACCACTGTAACAGGGTTACAGCTAGTTTATATCAGTTCCACTGTAACAGGGTTACAGCTAGTTTATATCAGTACCACTGTAACAGGGTTAAAGCTAGTTTACACCAGTACTACTGTAACAGGGTTACAGCTAGTTTATATCAGTTCCACTGTAACAGGGTTACAGCTAGTTTATATCAGTACCACTGTAACAGGGTTACAGCTAGTTTATATCAGTACCACTGTAACAGGGTTAAAGCTAGTTTACACCAGTACTACTGTAACAGGGTTACAGCTAGTTTATATCAGGACCACTGTAACAGGGTTACAGCTAGTTTATATCTCTACCACTGTAACAGGGTTACAGCTAGTTTATATCAGTACCACTGTAACAGGGTTACAGCTAGTTTATACCAGTACCACTGTAACAGGGTTAAAGCTAGTTTATATCACTACCACTGTAACAGGGTTCCAGCTAGTTTACACCAGTACCACTGTAACAGGTTTACAGCTAGTTTACACCAGTACCACTGTAACAGGTTTACAGCTAGTTTACACCAGTACCACGTAACAGGTGCCTAGCTAGTTTACACCAGTACCACTGTAACAGGGTTACAGCTAGTTTACACCAGTACCACTGTAACAGGGTTCCAGCTCGTTTACACCAGTACCACTGTAACAGGGTTCCAGCTCGTTTACACCAGTACCACTGTAACAGGGTTCCAGCTAGTTTACACCAGTACCACTGTAACAGGTTTACAGCTAGTTTACACCAGTACCACTGTAACAGGGTTACAGCTAGTTTATATCAGTACCACTGTAACAGGTTTACAGCTAGTTTACACCAGTACCACTGTAACAGGGTTACAGCTTGTTTACACCAGTACCACTGTAACAGGGTTACAGCTAGTTTATATCAGTACCACTGTAACAGGGTTACAGGTAGTTTATATCAGTACCACTGTAACTGTAACAGGGTTACAGCTAGTTTATATCAGTACCACTGCAACAGGGTTAAAGCTAGTTTATATCAGTACCACTGTAACAGGTTTACAGCTAGTTTACACCAGTACCACTGTAACAGGGTTACAGCTTGTTTACACCAGTACCACTGTAACAGGGTTACAGCTAGTTTATATCAGTACCACTGTAACAGGGTTACAGGTAGTTTATATCAGTACCACTGTAACTGTAACAGGGTTACAGCTAGTTTATATCAGTACCACTGCAACAGGGTTAAAGCTAGTTTACTCCAGTACCACTGTAACAGGTTCACAGCTAGTTTATATCAGTACCACTGTAACAGGGTTAAAGCTAGTTTATATCAGTACCACTGTAACAGGGTTACAGCTAGTTTATATCAGCACCACTGTAACAGGGTTAAAGCTAGTTTACGCCAGTACCACTGTAACAGGGTTCCAGCTAGTTTACACCAGTACCACTGTAACAGGGTTCCAGCTAGTTTACACCAGTACCACTGTAACAGGGTTACAGCTAGTTTACACCAGTACCACTGTAACAGGGTTCCAGCTAGTTTACACCAGTACCACTGTAACAGGTTTACAGCTAGTTTACACCAGTACCACTGTAACAGGGTTACAGCTTGTTTACACCAGTACCACTGTAACAGGGTTACAGCTAGTTTATATCAGTACCACTGTAACAGGGTTACAGGTAGTTTATATCAGTACCACTGTAACTGTAACAGGGTTACAGCTAGTTTATATCAGTACCACTGCAACAGGGTTAAAGCTAGTTTACTCCAGTACCACTGTAACAGGGTTACAGCTAGTTTACACCAGTACCACTGTAACAGGGTTCCAGCTGGCTTACACCAGTACCACTGTAACAGGTTCACAGCTAGTTTATATCAGTACCACTGTAACAGGGTTAAAGCTAGTTTATATCAGTACCACTGTAACAGGGTTACAGCTAGTTTATATCAGCACCACTGTAACAGGGTTAAAGCTAGTTTACGCCAGTACCACTGTAACAGGGTTCCAGCTAGTTTACACCAATACCACTGTAACAGGGTTCCAGCTAGTTTACACCAGTACAACTGTAACAGGGTTACAGCTAGTTTACACCAGTACCACTGTAACAGGGTTACAGCTGGCTTACACCAGTACCACTGTAACAGGGTTACAGCTAGTTTACACCAGTACCACTGTAACAGGGTTCCAGCTCGTTTACACCAGTACCACTATAACAGGTTTACAGCTAGTTTACACCAGTACCACTGTAACAGGGTTACAGCTTGTTTACACCAGTACCACTGTAACAGGGTTAAAGCTAGTTTATATCAGTACCACTGTAACAGGTTTACAGCTAGTTTACACCAGTACCACTGTAACAGGGTTACAGCTAGTTTATACCAGTACCACTGTAACATGGTTACAGCTAGTTTATATCAGTACCACTGTAACAGGGTTACAGCTAGTTTATACCAGTACCACTGTAACAGGGTTACAGCTAGTTTATATCAGTACCACTGTAACAGGGTTACAGGTAGTTTATATCAGTACCACTGTAACAGGGTTACAGGTAGTTTATATCAGTACCACTGTAACAGGGTTACAGCTAGTTTATATCAGTATCACTGTAACAGGGTTACAGCTAGTTTATATCAGTACCACTGTAACAGGGTTACGGCTAGTTTATATCAGTACCACTGTAACAGGGTTACCGCTAGTTCATATCAGTACCACTGTAACAGGGTTACAGCTAGTTTATATCAGTACCACTGTAACAGGGTTAAAGCTAGTTTACACCAGTACCACTGTAACAGGGTTACAGCTAGTTTATATCAGTACCACTGTAACAGGGTTACAGCTAGTTTATATCAGTACCACTGTAACAGGGTTACATCTAGTTTATATCAGCACCACTGTAACAGGGTTAAAGCTAGTTTATACCAGCACCACTGTAACAGGGTTTCAGCTAGTTTACACCAGTACCACTGTAACAGGGTTACAGCTAGTTTACACCAGTACCACTGTAACAGGTGCACAGCTAGTTTACTCCAGTACCACTGTAACAGGTTTACAGCTAGTTTACACCAATACCACTGTAACAGGGTTACAGCTGGCTTACACCAGTACCACTGTAACAGGGTTAAAGCTAGTTTACACCAGTACCACTGTAACAGGTTTACAGCTAGTTTACACCAGTATCACTGTAACAGGGTTACAGCTAGTTTACACCAGTACCACTGTAACAGGGTTACAGGTAGTTTCTATCAGTACCACTGTAACAGGGTTACAGGTAGTTTCTATCAGTACCACTGTAACAGGGTTACAGCTAGTTTACACCAGTACCACTGTAACAGGGTTACAGCTAGTTTACACCAGTACCACTGTAACAGAGTTACAACTAGTTTACACCAGTACCACTGTAACAGATTTACAACTAGTTTACACCAGTACCACTGTAACAGATTTACAACTAGTTTACTGCAGTTCCACTGTAACAGGTTTACAAATAGTTTACACCAGTACCACTGTAACAGGTGCCTAGCTAGTTTACACCAGTACCACTGTAACAGGTTTACATCTAGTTTACACCAGTACCACTGTAACAGGTTTACAGCTAGTTTACACCAGTACCACTGTAACAGGTTTACAGCTAGTTTACACCAGTACCACCGTAACAGGTGCCTAGCTAGTTTACACCAGTACCACTGTAACAGGGTTACAGCTAGTTTACACCAGTACCACTGTAACAGGGTTACAGCTAGTTTACACCAGTACCACTGTAACAGGGTTACAGCTAGTTTACACCAGTACCACTGTAACAGGGTTACAGCTAGTTTACACCAGTACCACTGTAACAGGGTTACAGCTAGTTTACACCAGTACCACTGTAACATGGTTACAGCTAGTTTACACCAGTACCACTGTAACAGGTTTACAGCTAGTTTACACCAGTACCACTGTAACAGGGTTACAGCTTGTTTACACCAGTACCACTGTAACAGGGTTAAAGCTAGTTTATATCAGTACCACTGTAACTGGGTTACAGCTAGTTTATATCAGTACCACTGTAACAGGGTTACAGCTAGTTTATATCAGTACCACTGTAACAGGGTTAAAGCTAGTTTACACCAGTACCACTGTAACAGGGTTACAGCTAGTTTATATCAGTACCACTGTAACAGGTTTACAGCTAGTTTACACCAGTACCACTGTAACAGGGTTACAGCTAGTTTACACCAGTACCACTGTAACAGGGTTACAGCTAGTTTATATCAGTACCACTGTAACAGGGTTACAGCTAGTTTACACCAGTACCACTGTAACAGGGTTACAGCTAGTTTACACCAGTACCACTGTAACATGGTTACAGCTAGTTTACACCAGTACCACTGTAACAGGTTTACAGCTAGTTTACACCAGTACCACTGTAACAGGGTTACAGCTTGTTTACACCAGTACCACTGTAACAGGGTTAAAGCTAGTTTATATCAGTACCACTGTAACAGGGTTACAGCTAGTTTATATCAGTACCACTGTAACAGGGTTACAGCTAGTTTATATCAGTACCACTGTAACAGGGTTAAAGCTAGTTTACACCAGTACCACTGTAACAGGGTTACAGCTAGTTTATATCAGTACCACTGTAACAGGGTTACAGCTAGTTTATATCAGTACCACTGTAACAGGGTTACAGCTAGTTTATATCAGCACCACTGTGACAGGGTTAAAGCTAGTTTATACCAGCACCACTGTAACAGGGTTACAGCTAGTTTACACCAGTACCACTGTAACATGGTTACAGCTAGTTTACACCAGTACCACTGTAACAGGTTTACAGCTAGTTTACACCAGTACCACTGTAACAGGTTTACAGCTAGTTTACACCAGTACCACTGTAACAGGGTTACAGCTAGTTTATACCAGTACCACTGTAACAGGGTTACAGCTAGTTTACACCAGTACCACTGTAACAGGGTTACAGCTTGTTTACACCAGTACCACTGTAACAGAGAGAGAGAGCAAGAGAGAGAGAGAGCAAGAGAGCAAGATAGAGACCAAGAGAGAGAGAGTGCGAGAGAGAGAGCGAGAGAGAGAGCGCGCGCGAGAGAGAGAGAAGGAGAGTGGGAGAATGTGTTAGAGAGAGAGAGACCAATAGTGTTTCCAGTACTCTGAGGGTCAATTAGACACTCACTCACTCACTCACACACACACACACACACACACACACACACACACACACACGCACGCACGCACGCACGCACGCACGCACGCACGCACGCACACACACACACACACACACACACACACACACACACACACACACACACACACATGGCATGAGGGGTGGGAGGACGGGGTGAGGAGGAGGAGGGGCGACTGCCAGTCAGTCCCACTGCCTGAGAAAATTTGTAAAATGAGTTGTAGAATCTCACCAAATGACTCCAACTCACTCACTGCCATCAGGCTGAAGTATTTATTAGTGTTAAGCAGGAGTTGAGACTTTGAATGGGTTTTGGACTGTCTGAAACGACTGTCTGAAATCTCTAACTTTGCCCTGGTGCTTACAGGTGATGAAGGGGTATAAGCTTCCCGGCTACCCGCTTCACCATAAAACAAAACTATTCACCTCAAAAAACAGTTGAGCTATGGCTCAGCCTAAAAGAACAGTTTAGGAGAGTTAGGAATTGTTGTTTGGGCAACATAGCTCGGGGTCTCCTTCTCTTCTACATCTTTCAACCATGGATGAGAAGACAGAATGCAAGAACGATCCAGAAGGAAACTCTTAGTGGAGATTGAGAGATGGAGGTTAGGTGCAGATGGGGTTAGGTGGAGGTGGAGGTGGGGTTCGGTGGAGGTGGGGTTAGGTGCAGGTGGAGTTAGGTGCAGGTGGAGTTAGGTGCAGGTGGAGTTAGGTGGAGGGTGGGTTAGGTGCAGGTGGGGTTCGGTGGAGGTGGAGTTAGGTGGAGGTGGAATTAGGTGGAGGTGGGGTTAGGTGGAGGTGGAGTTAGGTGCAGGTGGGGTTAGGCGGAGGTAGGGTTAGGTGGAGGTGGGGTTAGGTGGAGGTGGGGTTAGGTGCAGGTGGGGTTAGGTGGAGGTGGGTTTAGGTGCAGGTGGGGTTAGGTGCAGGTGGGGTTAGGTGTAGGTGGGGTTAGGTGGAGGTGGGGTTAGGTGCAGGTGGGGTTTGTTGGAGGTGGGGTTAGGTGGAGGTGGAGTTAGGTGGAGGTGGGGTTTGGTGGAGTTAGGTGGAGTTAGGTGGAGGTGGGGTTAGGTACCGCTGGGGTTAGGCGGAGTTGGAGTTTGGTGGAGGTGGGGTTAGGTGGAGGTGGGGTTAGGTGCAGGTGGGGTTAGGTGCAGGTGGGGTTAGGTGGAGGTGGGGTTAGGTGCAGGTGGGGTTAGGTGCAGGTGGGGTTAGGTGGAGGTGGGGTTAGGTGGAGGTGGTGTTCGGTACAGGTGGGGTTAGGGGGAGGTGGGGTTAGGTGCAGGTGGAGTTGGGTGCAGGTGGGGTTAGGTGGAGGTGGGGTTAGGTGCAGGTGGGGTTAGGTGCAGGTGGAGTTGGAGTTGGGTGCAGGTGGGGTTAGGTGCAGGTGGAGTTAGGTGCAGGTGGGACTCGGTGGAGGTGGGGTTAGGTAGAGGTGGGATTAGGTGGAGGTGGTGTTAGGTACAGGTGTGGTTAGGTGGAGGTGGGGTTAGGTGCAGGTGGGGTTAGGTGCAGGTACAGGTGGGGTTAGGTGGAGGTGGGGTTAGGTGCAGGTGGGGTTAGGTGCAGGTGGGGTTAGGTGGAGGTGGGGTTAGGTGGAGGTGGGGTTATGTGCAGGTAGGGTTAGGTGCAGGTGGGGTTAGTTGCAGGTGGGTTAGGTGGAGGTGGTGTTAGGTGCAGGTGGGGTTAGGTGCAGGTGGGGTTAGGTGGAGGTGGGGTTAGGTGGAGGTGGTGTTAGGTGCAGGTGGGGTTAGGTGCAGGTGGGGTGAGATGGAGGTTGGGTTAGGTGCAGGTTGGGTTAGGTGCAGGTGGGGTTAGGTGGAGGTGGGGTTAGTTAGAGGTGGGATTAGGTGGAGGTGGTGTTAGGTACAGGTGGGGTTAGGTGGAGGTGGGGTTAGGTGCAGGTGCAGGTGGGGTTAGGTGGAGGTGGGGTTAGGTGGAGGTGGGGTTAGGTGCAGGTGGGGTTAGGTGCAGGTGGGGTTAGGTGCAGGTGGGGTTAGGTGGAGGTGGGGTTAGGTGGAGGTGGTGTTAGGTGCAGGTGGGGTTAGGTGCAGGTGGGGTTAGGTGGAGGTGGGGTTAGATGGAGGTGGGGTTAGATGGAGGTGGTGTTAGGTGCAGGTGGTGTTAGGTGCAGGTGGGGTTAGGTGGAGGTGGGGTTAGATGGAGGTGGGGTTAGGTGCTGGCAATGAGGTAGACAGTTGCAGTTGGCTTAGCGCTCGGTCCTCTCTTCTCCCTCATGACTGGGATGTTTCCCTTAACTTCATCGCTGCGGTCCCCCGCGAATGCACTGTGATTTACAGTCTTGTAAACACATAGGAAGTAGCATTGAAAACGGTTTAACAAAGTCAATAAAAGCAGACATCAGTCCTGGTATTCTGCATCCTCATCTCTGACCCTTTCACTCCCTCTTTCCTTCCATCCACCCCCCGCTCTGGTGCCCTACCTCCCTCCCGCCCACTCCTCTCTTTTTTTATTTCTTAACATTGGGCAGAGAGAGAGAGAGCGGACAGAGCAGAGCCGATGGCTTTAGCAGGCCAACCTGCAGGGTTGCTTAGAGCGGCGCAGTGTTTCATCTCTGTACAGGAGAAGAAGTGGCCCCCGGCCCCCATCAGCCCCCCGGCCCCCAGCCCTCTAAACAGCTGTGTGAACCTGGGAGGGAGAAGAGGGGAGAAGAGGGGAGAGGACCATGAAAACTGGGGAAAGAAGAAAGAGAGGACATTCAGTGGGCCTGGGGGAATCTGGACTTGCTTCCCTCTTGGTTGCTCACTCGTTTGGTTTCTCTCTGTAACACTCTCCCTTGATTTCAGTCTTTTTCCCACTTCCCTCCTCACCGTCTTATTTTCTCTTATTCAGTCTGTCACTCTTTATCATCCTATACCGCTCTCTTTCTCCCTATTCCACCCTGTGACTCTATCTCTCTTGCTCTCTTGCTCTCTTGCTTTCTTGCTCTCTTGCTCTCTTGCTCTCTCTCTCTCTCTCGCTCTCTCTCGCTCTCTGTCTCTCTCTGTCTCTCTCTGTCTCTCTCTGTCTCTCTCTCTCTGTCTCTTGCTCTCTCTCTCTCTCTCTCTCTCTCTCTCTCTCTCTCTCTGTCTCTTGCTCTCTCTCTCTCTGTCTCTCTCTCTCTCTCTCTCTCTCTGGCTCTTGCTCTCTCTCTCTCTCTCTCTCTCTCTCTCTCTCTCTCTCTCTCTCTCTTTCTCTTGCTCTCTCTCTCTCTGTCTCTCTCTATCTCTCTCTCTCTGTCTCTTGCTCTCTCTCTCTCTGTCTCTCTCTCTCTCTCTCTCTCTCTCTCTCTCTCTCTCTCTCTCTCTCTCTCTCTCTCTCTCTCTCTCTCTCTCTCTCTCTCACTCACACATCCTACTCTCTTTGTCCCCATCCCTTTCATAACTGAACTGTACTGACCCTATATGGACCTTTGCACGCCCCTAGTCCCACTAATTTTACAGATCCCTCCACTGTATCCTTGCTAATAGCCTCAACGTAGACCCTCTACTCCCTTGCACCTTATAGTTAGAGCCGCAGCACTAGAACCCTCAACGCCTTAAAAAGCTTCTGAATGAAGCCCAACGTTTTCCGAGCTTAACGTCATGTCCCCAAAGCATCATCCCCATCATCAACCCTTCTCTTTCTCGCTCTCTCTCTCTCTCTGGTGAGATCACACTCCTGGTTTGGAAATTCCTCACACTCATCCAAGAGGTGGATATTTAAAAGGGAACAATTGGTGAGAATCCCACACTTCACACTGACTTGGGCGCCACTCAAATCACATCTTGTGGCTTTATAATCCTATTGTTGTCTCCCTATCCGTACCAGTTCCACTTTACATAGGGCTGCTTGGCTGGTGGTGGGCTTGTCTTGGGGCTGGGGGTGTTTGTGTTGGAGAGAAAGTCTATCACTGGGGTACATCACTGAGTATTGAAATGGGAAAGGTGAGGACTCGATTCTCTTTTTTCCACTAGTCCTAATACAGTGTTGTGATGCTTTCCCACATGTTCTTTGTGGGAGAAATACTAATTGGTCTACGACTCAATTAGCTTATTTTCCCTCCACATAGAAATGTGAGGAGGACGATTTGTCTTGTTCTTTGGTACAGTGGAACCAGTGGGCTCTATGGCCTTGTGTCTCTCTACGGATCTCACACATTGAGGACGTGGTCCTGCTCATGCAGACGAGCCAAACTCTGACGTCACCCAGGCCTTTGTTATCTTACCGTTCCCAATGTCTGAGACAAGGGGAAAGAGGTTGAAATGGGTCAATGTGGCACCGACATTTAGCTAGATGTCCATTTTCTGAATCACATTGAGGCCTTGTCGCTACACATACGACTAAAAGTGTATTCTCTTGTGTACTGTATGTACTAAACACCCCACCTAACGTGATGCAGACAACGTCAATACGATCTAGAAACAAGAATATAGCAAGCTTTCATTTTTTTATCGTCCAATGCTTTAAAACCCACTTAACGACAGGATATTTAATGGTATCATAATAGTTATGGATTACTGGCAAAGTACTCCAGCAGCCCTTCCCCTCCCTTTGGTTTGAAGCGAACATTAGAAGATGTTCAAACTGACCTGTGACTCACCTAGCCCCTTCCAACCTCTCCTCCCTTCCCAGGAGGAACCAACTCCAGGAGATTGCACCATATATACAATGAAAGGAAGGGTAGTTAGAGAAAGAGAGAGGGGGGTAGAGAGAGAGGGGTGGATGAGGGATCAGAGAGAGAGAGAGAGAGAGAGAGAGAGAGAGAGAGAGAGAGAGAGAGAGAGAGAGAGAGAGAGAGAGAGAGAGAGGAGAGAGAGAGAGAGAGAGAGAGAAATAAAGCGAGAAAGCAGAGAAAGGGAGAACTTGCTCCGAGGTTGGAATTCGGAGGAGAGCCATGGATATGCACAGAGAGAGAATGAGAGAGAGAAAGAGAGAGAGAGAGAGAAAAGGGCCAGCCCAGTGTTGAGTGCTGTTGTGTTTGTTTAGTTCCCTTCAAAGGTTGAGCTTAATTATTTTACCATGCTGTGCCGAGCTCTGCTCTGACTGAGTGACTGCAGCATCCATGGCCCGCTCCGCGTCCATCTGTAAACCCCACACTGAGTTAACTCTCTTTCTCTTTCTCTTTCGCTTGCTCTCTCTATCTCTCTTTCTATCTGTCTTTCTATGGCTCTCTCTCAGTTCAGTTCAATTCAAAGGGCTTTATTGGATTGGGAAACATATCTATTTCAATTGCCAAAGCAAGTGAAATAGATAAACAAAAGTGAAATAAACAATCAAAAGTGAACAGTAAACATTACACTCACAGAAGTTCCAAAGGATTAGAGACATTTCACATGTCATATTATGGCTATATACAGTGTTGTAACAATGTGCAAATAGTTCAAGTACACAAGGGAAATAAATGAACATAAATATGGGTTGTATTTACAATGGTGTTTGTTCTTCACTGGTTGCTCTTTTCTTGTGGCAACAGGTCACAAATCTTGCTGCTGTGATGTCACACCGTGGTCTTTCACCCAGTAGATATGGGAGTTTATCAAAATTGGATTTGCTTTCAAATTCTTTGTGGGCCTGTGTAATCTGGGGGAAATATGTGTATCTCTCTCTCTCACCTTTAGAGACCCAGCCTCAACATTGTTTTGAGGAGTTATTCATATTTTTTTCTGCTAGTTTGTCCCTTAGCTACATGGACAAAGATGGCTGCCAAAATAGTTTTTTTCTGGTTTCCATATTCTTGCGTCCCAGGCTGTTGTCCTGGCCGTGTGACAGTTTCTGACATGCTTCTTTTGCTACATGCACATACCGTCATGCCAAATGTGTCATTTCATTTGAATGTGTTGTATATCGAATGGTCTCGTTGAAAGATGGCTAACATGGCCTGGACATTAATCTAAAGTGAAACGCAAGGCCAGGACGCCATGATGCACATAACATGCCTACAATAACAATATGATGCACTTTACATGCCTAGAGCAACAATATATTTGTGTGACTATGAATATTTGCAATTATGAGTTCCCACTGCAAAGAGTAATTGAAGTATGATACAAACATGAATGGGGTAAAAAAAACATATAGTACTTGAAGAGTATAGTGAAGGAGGTCAGTTCAAGTATTGTACAATACGAAGGGACTTACTTACTCAACTTTGACAGTGATTCATAGTGTACTTATGTACATGTCAACAGTACACCGAGACACATATTTTCAGTGTTTCAGGCTTCAACCACATGTCAACATGTACATCTCTGACCCTGGACCGTATGTAACTATACTCTAGTGTGGGTCAGACATATGCTGACCTCCCAGGACCTCTCTCTGTCTCTGTCTCTGTCTCTGTCTCTGTCTCTGTCTCTGTCTCTGTCTCTGTCTCTGTCTCTGTCTCTGTCTCTATCTCTGTCTATGTCTCTCGCTGTCTCACTGTCTCTCTGTCTCTGTGTCTGTGTCTGTGTCTCTGTCTCTGTCTCTGTCTCTCTGTCTCTGTCTCTGTCTCTGTCTCTGTCTCTGTCTCTGTCTCTGTCTCTCTGTCTCTGTCTCTGTCTCTGTCTCTGTCTCTCTGTCTCTGTCTCTGTCTCTGTCTCTGTCTCTGTCTCTGTCTCTGTCTCTCTCTCTCTCTCTGTCTCTGTCTCTGTCTCTGTGTGTCTCTCTCTCTCTCTCTCCCTCTTTTGATAAAAAATGTTTGTCCTTTTCAGAGGACACAAATTACCGTAGTTTTTAGAGCTATTTATTCTGTTTTATTGTGTTTTTGTGTCACATTTTTACATACATGCCACTTTTTCTTCCACAGTAGTTACATAGCAAGAATATAGGTATTTGATATACATTACATCTGGATAGATAGTATTTAAACACATGCGGTATACATTATATATGGTGTACATAGTATATCGGGTTTTCAGTCATAACTATTTTAAACCCACCCCTCAGTTACTCTCAGTCCATCCCACCGATCTCTGTAAACCACCATCTTCCTATTTTTTCTATGTGACATATATTTTTCAACTGTGCCGTGATGTTTCACATCAATTCTGAACATTTCTAATCGCATAGTATCTACAGATGGTAAGTTATATTGTTGATTGATTGACTATGGCTTTTCAAATCTCGTAACGGTGCTATTTGTAGGGTACATTTTTGGTAAATGTGATTTTTCAGCCATTCCTGAACCTGTGACCAGAAACAAGCTACAGAGGGGCAATACCAGAATAAATTATCTAATGATTCTGTCTCTTAGTAGCAAAATGTGCAGAGTTGAGATGGGCGTTTGCCCTATGTACATACAATTCCCTTTGTGGCAAGAATGTTGTATAATCATTTCAACTGGAAAACTGAAGGTTTTGAATCAAGCTGTTTTATTTCTCATCAGTTCATAAACCATGTGTCATTTTGCAACCCGTGTGGCACTGCTGTCAACATTTTGGTCCTCAAATTAAAACTGGTATATTGTTCTATTTATCCCTCTTACTCTTTCTTTCTTCCTCTTTCTCTCTTTTCGCTCACTCCCTTTCTCTCTTTCTCCCCTCCCTACTCTACCTCACATTTCCCCTCTCTCGCTCTCTCCCTTTCTCTCTGTCCAATCTCTCTTTCCCTGTCTCTCCTCTCTCTGAGTCTCTGTCTCTCTCTCCCTCCCCTCTCTCGCTCTCTCCCTTTCTCTCTGTCCAATCTCTCTTTCCCTGTCTCTCCTCTCTCTGAGTCTCTGTCTCTCTCTCCCTCCCCTCTTCCTCTCTCCTCTGCCACCCCCTCTCTGCTATCGTTCTCAACCTGGAGAACCAATCAGGCGGTGTGTAAGCAGGGCCCATTCGCCCCAACCGTGTCGTGCGGTTTAACCTCTGGCTCCGAACGACCCCGTCTCACAGCACGACCACTGCTTGGGTGGGAGGGTTGGGTGGGGGGGACAACCACAAGAGTTCAGAGACCACCAGGCATCTAAGAACTCAGAACTCCTGTCCCCCATTAAAATACCCCTGGGTCTGTCCTGCGATTCGAGGCTTGTTGTTAAGTAGAGAAGGGTGAGGTCTGGAGATCCCATAGCAAGGTGTACCTTCTATAAAAAGAGATGATGAGGATAGTTTTATAAAACCAGGTTTGTGTCTAGTTTTGAGGAGTCCATAGTGGTCCGTGTGTCTTTTACGAATATTGTCTTCCATATCACCATGGTCTATATCACCATGGTCCATATCACCATGGTTCATATCACCATGGTCTATATCACCATGGTCCATATCACCATGGTTCATATCACCATGGTCTATATCACCATGGTCCATATCACCATGGTCCATATCACCATGGTTCATATCACCATGGTTCATATCACCATGGTCCATATCACCATGGTCCATATCACCATGGTCCATATCACCATGGTCCATATCACCATGGTCCATATCACCATGGTCCATATCACCATGGTCCATATCACCATGGTCCATATCACCATGGTCCATATCACCATGGTTCATATCACCATGGTCCATATCACCATGGTCCATATCACCATGGTTCATATCACCATGGTCCATATCACCATGGTCCATATCACCATGGTCCATATCACCATGGTCCATATCACCATGGTTCATATCACCATGGTCTATATCACCATGGTCCATATCACCATGGTCCATATCACCATGGTTCATATCACCATGGTTCATATCACCATGGTCCATATCACCATGGTCCATATCACCATGGTCCATATCACCATGGTCTATATCACCATGGTCCATATCACCATGGTCCATATCACCATGGTTCATATCACCATGGTCCATATCACCATGGTCCATATCACCATGGTCCATATCACCATGGTCCATATCACCATGGTCCATATCACCATGGTCCATATCACCATGGTCCATATCACCATGGTCCATATCACCATGGTCCATATCACCATGGTCCATATCACCATGGTCCATATCACCATGGTCCATATCACCATGGTCTATATCACCATGGTCCATATCACCATGGTCCATATCACCATGGTCTATATCACCATGGTCCATATCACCATGGTCCATATCACCATGGTCCATATCACCATGGAATCTCAATGGAATTGTCCAGCACTAAGTCATAACAACACAAAAACGGTTACCTTCTTTTGGACTTTGACTCTGTCTTCCCTTTATCTTCAGAATAGGGGTTATCAGTGAGTTTGGTTGTCAGGATACGGTTCATCAACAAACAAATGAAGTCTTCTTTTAGTGTGGCAGGACACTCAGGACAGAACCCTAACAGGCTGGAAGGAATGCTTTTAACAATATGCTGTTGGACATATTGGAACACGAGACCTCCAGAGTTAGACGCATTCCAGGGGGGCATTTTTGTTGCTCTTCAAACCTCAGTCAATGCTGCTATCTCCTTCCCCCCCGGTCCAGAGTCCCGGCTCTCTACGTTTGGGATCCGACTGGGGCGTCGATGTACTAATCGCCTAAGAATGCAGCTTTACACAGACCCAAACACACCCTAACCCTCTGGACATCAGAGGTTCTGTCTGCCCCAACCATCTGCGTTCTGGATCATGGAAAACCTCTCGTCTGGTGAACAATTCGAAAGGAAGATGTCTCTTTTAAGTAGCTACACAGAGTGCCCTAAAAGTTTTTTTTTTTTGTGAATCACCTACAAGTCCTTAAAAGTCTCCACCAGTGTGTTAGTTGATGCTCAGGGTCTTGACATCTACCTGACCATGTGAATAACTCAGAAAAGAGTCACTTTAATGTCTCTACCCAAGTACCCGAATGGTCTTGAATTACATTTTAGGTGATACCTAGGTTCCAAAGTATTTCCTGATCAGGTCATGTGGTCAGGAAGACAAGATAAACCCCTGGCTCTATGGGTTGCCTACTGTTTGTTCCAACATCCACTGAAATGTTAATTCTAGTAATCGTAATGTAACAATAGATTTTCTCAATTCTGTTGAGCTTTAGAAATCCTCATGACCTCTTCTGTATCATTAGGTGGTCATCAGAGGAGGCTGTTGGGAGGAGCTATAGGAAGATGGTCTCATTGTAATTGCTGTAATGGAATAAATGGAAGTTGTCAAACAGGTGCCTTCCATATGTTTGATGTGTTTGATACGGTTCCATTCATTCTGATTCCAGCCAATTTTTATGAGCCCATCCTCCTATAGCTCCTCCCACTGGCCTCCTCCCACCGGCCTCCATTTAGTCTAAATCCTGGAGGCAGAACTGAGCGATCTCCTCTTAGATAGGCTAGCTGCAATGTCAAAATGGACAATATTGTAAAAATGTATGAGAAAAAAAATGCTTTTTGGTCTTAATTCAAGGTTAACGTTGGGCATTGGAGTTAGCAGTGTGGTTAGGGTTATGGTTAGATTTAGGCTTAAAATCTGATTTTATGGCTATGCCAGCAAGTTACCACTCTGCATAGCTGTCTCTAGAACAAGATTCATGACAAAGAACACTAACATGCGTTCTACTCAAGGGGAATTTCTTCAACCGCTGGCATCTAACACAATCCGACACAACCTCCGACATCAGCTAGTAGTTCAGACAGTGTGGCTGTGTGTGTGTGTGTGTGTGTGTGTGTGTGTGTGTGTGTGTGTGTGTGTGTGTGTGTGTGTGTGTGTGTGTGTGTGTGTGTGTGTGTGTGTGTGTGTGTGTATGTGTATGTATGTGTATGTGTATGTGTGTGTGTGTGTGTGTGTGTGTGTGTGTGTGTGTGTGTGTGTGTGTGTGTGTGTGTGTGTGTGTGTGTGTGTGTGTGTGTGTGTGTGTGTGTGTGTGTGTGTGTGTGTGTGTGTGTGTGTGTGTGTATGCAGATACTGTGCAAATGTATTTGTCTGTGTGTGTGTGGTAGTTCGGCTTTGATTAACCCATGGATCAGACGATGCCTGTGCATCCGGTTAATAGGGTGGTCAGGTCAGGAAGTTGGGGGAAACACATGGAACCAACTTTCAGCACAACTATGCCAAACATTTTTTCTCCATCTCTCCCTCTCGCTCTCTCTCTCTCGCCATCTCTCTCTGTCCTTTACAGTTGGGATAACAGTCGGGGGCCCAGATTCCACATGGCACATTATCAGTGTGTTGAAAGCACCTGACTGCTATGTGACAGTCTGTCACAGTGTCAGTCAGTGACAGTTCCCCTTTAGAGGGGACGGGAGGGGGAGAGGAGGGGCGAAAGAGGTGGGAAAGAGGTTGATCCATTTGATACTGGTTCTCACTGGACACCCTGACAGGAGCTGTCGTTGGAGTGGTGGGAGGGTGAGGTGGGGGCAGGGTGGGTTCTTATCCATCAAAGACCCACCCCTATCTGCCGCGCTGTCCGTCAAATCCTGGGGGGTCGTGTTTGGATAAGGTTAGGGACTGGGTTGTGTGTGCGTTTGTGTGTGTGGGTGTGTGTCATGACAACACCTCTGCTGTCTAGCTTGGATCGTTAGGACATGGCACCCTGGCCTCATGTTACTGTGCTCTTACTGCCTAGGGTGAGGGGGGTGAGGGGTGAGGGTAGGGGGCACAGGGTAACATCAGAGGGAACGACCTAAACTGGAGAGAACTTTAACATTTGCTCGTTGCACTTTTGCCCTGAATATACAGACAATATGCAGACGTCCCCCTACAGATGGAATCTAATACAAGTCACCGTCTCATTGTTGAAGAGAGTTAGAGTACAATAACAAAGCCTTCAGAAAGTATTCACAACCCTTGACTTTTTCCACATTTCGTTGTTACAAAGTGAGATCAAAATGGATTTAATTGTATTTTTTTTGTCAATGACGTACACAGAGTATTCCAATGTCAAAGTGGAAGAAAGATTTGAACATTTGCCCCCCCCAAAAAATATAAAAAATAAAACACTAATATATCTTGATTAGATAAGTATTCAACCCCCTGAGTCAATGCCTGTTAGAATCACCTTTGGCAGTAATTACAGCTGTGAGCCTTTCTGGGTAAGTCTCTAAGAGCTTTGCACACCTGGATTGTACAATATTAGCATATTATTATTTTTTAAATTCTTCAAACTCTGTCAAGATGGTTGTTGATCATTGCTAGATAACCATTTTCAAGTATTGTCATAGATTTTCAAGCCATTTTAAGTCAAAACTGTAACTAGGCCACTCAGGAACATTCATCATCATCTTGGTAAGCAACTCCAGTGTCAACTTGGCCTTGGCTTTTAGGTTATTTTCCTGCTGAAAGGTGAATTCATCTCCCAGTGTCTGTTGGAAAGCAGACTGAACCAGGTTTTCCTCTACGATTTTGCCTGTGCTTAGCTTTATTCCATTTATTTTAATGCCAAAGCATTCCCTAGTCCTTGCCGATGACAAGCATACCCATAACAGGATGCAGCCACCACCATGCTTGAAAATATGAAGTGGTCCTCAGTAATGTGTTGTGTTGGATTTGCCCCAAATGTAAGGACATAAAAAGTCAGGACATAAAGTTAATTTCTTTACCACATTTTTTTTTGCAGGAGAAAACTGCGATAGGCAGTTTAGATCCTTAATGCAAACCAGATGCATGTTTTGAAATATTTTTATTCTACCAGGCTTACTTCTTTCCACTCTGGATTTTAGGTTAATATTGTGGAGTAACTACAATGTTGTTGATCCATCCTTAGTTTTCTCCTATCACAGCTATTAAACTCTGTACTTGTTTTAAAGTCACTATGTGGAAATCCCTGAGTGGTTTCCTTCCTCTCCGGCAACTGAATGAATAAAGGATGCTTGTATCTTTGACTGGGTGAATTGATACACCATCCAAAGTGTAATGAACAACTTCACCATGCTCATAAGGATATTTAATGTCTGCTTTTTCTTTACCCTTCTACCAATAGGGGCCCTTCTTTGCGAGGCATTGGAAAACCTCCCTGGTCTTTGTGGTTGAATCTTGTGTTTGAAATTCACTGTCGACTGAGGGACCTTACAGATAATTGTATGTGTGGGATACAGAGATGAGGTAGTCATTCAAAAGCCGTGTTGAACACGATGATGGCACAGGGAGTGATTCCATGCAACTCATGTGACTTGTTAAGGATTTTTTTTTTTTACTCCTGAACTTATTTAGGCTTCTCATAACAAAGGGGATGAATCGTTATTGACTCAAGACCTTTCAGCTTTTCATTTTCCATTAATATGTCAACAATTCTAAAAACACAATTCCACATTGACATTATGGGGTGTTGTGTGTAGGCGGGTGATACAACATCTCAATTGAATCCATTTCAAGCTGTAGCACAACAAAATGTGGAGAAAGTCAAGGGGTGTGAATACTTTCTGAAGGCAAAAGTAGCCTTTTGTTTTTACCACAGTTTTACACCAGTCCCTCCTGCATAACCCAATCCTTATTAGTCTATTACAAACTGTGGGATCTGCTTGATCTCATTAAATGTCTTTGTATTGTTCGAAATGACCTGAAAATCCCAAAGTAAACGTTTGGTTTTTGACAAAACACACTTTTGTTCATTTTCACACACACACCAAAAAAAGAAGCTTAAGAAATACGGATAGCGCCATAGTCTATTTTTGACTCCAGAGGTGTTTGTATATTGTGTCAGAAAACCATAAAACCAACAGTTGTGATTAAGGAGAGACACTGAGAGGACACGGAGAGAAAGACAACCAGTAATCTTGTGGTCTTCCGGTACATACAGATGAAGGATCTTAAATCGATCACCCAGTGGTTGCAAGAAATTTCCCACACAGCAGGAAATGCACATTTGTAGTGTAATTCAAGGTTTAAAAAGGCTTCTGACCTTTGTAATTTCCACCTAAATATGTCACACCTTATTTTCAAAAACGTATCAACCCCTACAAAAAAATGTCCATTCATTATAATCCACACAATGATTCAGATGTCCTGTTGCTGCAGGATTATTTTCCTGCTGCCAGATACTGGTCAAATGAAGATCCTTTGCCTGTAGCCAGTTTGGCCAGGAGAGCCTATACCACCTCTATAACCAGTGGTCATTATCATTCTAGCACCATGCCGGTGGCGTCACAACAGTACGTTTGGCAGCAGGACGGTGACAGAACGGCCCGGAGGTGATCTTAAACTTAACTGCTGTGCTGTGCGATTTTGGAATCCTAGATGTTGTCTGCGTTTTGATCGTTTCGTTTTCGTCTTCTCTGTCACTTGACTATCATTTACACTTTCTTACGTTGTATTGTGGCTTTGATATCAGCCTCTCAAACTGTTGACGAATCTCATTTCGGCTGTTACTTGAGTTTTTCCCATCTGTGGTTAGTTAGCTCCCTCTACTGTTAAATGTGCATCATACAGGACAATTGTGTCAATGCAGCAAGAGGCTTAATAACCACTACACTGCATGATCATTAGTACAATAGTACCCTTTAGTCAATGGTACTCTTTATACATTTGATATTAGTCAAATAATTTGTTTACTATTGATACGATGTGCACCAGGACATTTTACCTTTTGAAAACAACACTTTTGTATTTGTCATGCCCATGCTACGCGATTGTAGCGTTGCAATTCAATCTTGAAATCTTGTATTGTTCTCACATAAACCGCAAAACACACAGACACACCAATGACTGTAAAGAGAACCCCCCCCCAGCTCATCTTCTCCTCCTCCTCCCCCCTTCCCTCCTTACCTCCTATCCTTCACCTCCTCCCCTACCCCACCCTATCTCCTCTCCTTCTCCTCCTCCCCCTCTATCCCTACCTCCTCTCCTTCTCCTCCTCCCCTACCTCCTCCCCGTCTATCCCTACCCCCTCTCCTTCTCCTCCTCCCCTACCTCCTCCCCCTCTATCCCTACCTCCTCTCCTTCTCCTCCTCCCCCTCTACCCCTACCTCCTCCTATCCGTGATGTGATCTATAAATAGTCTCTCATCAGTAGATGGCGAGTGGTGTTGACCCTGGCCTTCTCTCCCTCCAACCCTCCGTCCAGCAGAGAGAGAGAGGTGATTGATGGGGGCTCAGGCCCCGGGCCAACCTTCCACTTGGGCCCTGCTGGCTGGCTGTATAAATAATGGCAGGTCAGAGCCACTGAGGATGGAGGGATGGAGGGAGGAAGGAGGAGAGAATAGGAAAGCACTATAATGGTCTTGCTCACAGGTACTGCATTGCTAGTGTGCAGAATGTCTCTCAGTTTCTCTCCTTTTTTCTCCCTCTCTATCCCTTATTTCCCTCTCTTCCATCTCTCCCTTTCTCTCTCCCTCCCTCCTCTCTCTCTCTCTCTCTCTCTCTCTCTCTCTCTCTCTCTCTCTCTCTCTCTCTCTCTCTCTCTCCTTCTCTCTCTCTATCTCTCTCTCCTCTCTCTCTTTCCCTATCTCCCTCCCTCCCTCTCTCACCCCCCCCTCTCTCTCTCTCTATCTCTCTCTCCTTCTCTCTCTCTATCTCTCTCTCTCTCTCTCTCTCTCTCTCTCTCTCTCTCTCTCTCTCTCTCTCTCTCTCTCTCTCTCTCTCTCTCTCTCTTAATTAAATTCAAAGGGCTTTATTGGCATGGGAAACATGTGTTTACATTGTCAAAGCAAGTGAAATAGATTATAAACAAAAGTGAAATAAACAATAAAAAATGAAGTTTTTCACAAAGTTCCAAGATAATAAAGACATTTCGAATGTCATATGTCTATATACTGTACAGTGTTGTAATTATTTTTTTATTTTTTATTTCACCTTTATTTAACCAGGTAGGCAAGTTGAGAACAAGTTCTCATTTACAATTGCGACCTGGCCAAGATAAATCAAAGCAGTTCAACACATACAACGACACAGAGTTACACATGGAGTAAAACAAACATACAGTCAATAATACAGTAGAAACAAGTCTATATACAATGTGACCAAGTGAGGTGAGATAAGGGAGGTAAAGGCAAAAAAGGCCATGGTGGCAAAGTAAATACAATATAGCAAGTAAAATACTGGAATGGTAGATTTGCAATAGAATAATGTGCAAAGTAGAAATAAAAATAATGGGGTGCAAAGGAGCAAAATAAATAAATAAAATAAATACAGTAGGGAAATAGGTAGTTGTTTGGGCTAAGTTATAGGTGGGCCATGTACAGTTGCAGTAATCTGTGAGCTGCTCTGACAGTTGGTGCTTAAAGCTAGTGAGGGAGATAAGTGTTTCCAGTTTCAGAGATGTTTGTAGTTCGTTCCAGTCATTGGCAGCAGAGAACTGGAAGGAGAGGTGGCCAAAGAAATAATTGGTTTTGAGGGTGACTAGAGAGATATACCTGCTGGAGCGTGTGCTACAGGTGGGTGATGCTATGGTGACCAGCAAGCTGAGACAAGGGGGGACTTTACCTAGCAGGGTCTTGTAGATGACATGGAGCCAGTGGGTTTGGCGACGAGTACGAAGCGAGGACCAGCCAACGAGAGCGTACAAGTCGCAATGGTGGGTAGTATATGGGGCTTTGGTGACAAAACGGATGGCACTGTGATAGACTGCATCCAATTTGTTGAGTAGTGTATTGGAGGCTATTTTGTAAATGACATCGCCGAAGTCGAGGATTGGTAGGATGGTCAGTTTTACAAGGGTATGTTTGGCAGCATGAGTGAAGGATGCTTTGTTGCGAAATAGGAAGCCAATTATAGATTTAACTTTGGATTGGAGATGTTTGATGTGGGTCTGGAAGGAGAGTTTACAGTCTAACCAGACACCTAGGTATTTGTAGTTGTCCACGTATTCTAAGTCAGAGCCGTCCAGAGTAGTGATGTTGGACAGGCGGGTAGGTGCAGGTAGCGATCGGTTGAAGAGCATGCATTTAGTTTGACTTGTATTTAAGAGCAATTGGAGGCCACGGAAGGAGAGTTGTATGGCATTGAAGCTTGCCTGGAGGGTTGTTAACACAGTGTCCAAAGAAGGGCCAGAAGTATACAGAATGGTGTCGTCTGCGTAGAGGTGGATCAGAGACTCACCAGCAGCAAGAGCGACATCATTGATGTATACAGAGAAGAGAGTCGGTCCAAGAATTGTAATGGAGTGCAAATAGTTAAAGTACAAAAGGGAAAATTAATAAACATAAATATGGGTTGTATTTACAATGTTTTTTTAAATTCACTTGTTGCCCTTTTTTTGTGACATTTGGCAGGAAGTTAGGAAGTGCAGCTCAGTTTCCACCTCATTCTGTGAGCAATGTGCGATTAGCCTGTCTTCTCTTCAGAGCCAGGCCTGCCTACGGCAGCCTCTCTCAATAACAAGACTATGCCCACTGAGTCTGTACATAGTCAAAGCTTTCCTTAATTTTGGGTCAGTCAGAGTGGTCAGGTATTCTGCCACTGTGTACTCTCTGTTTAGGGCCAAATAGCATTCTAGTTTGCTCAGTTTTTTTGTTAATTCTTTCCAATGTGTCAAGTAATTATTTTCTTGTTTTCTCATGATTTGGTTGGTTTTAATTATGTTGCTGTCCTGGGGCTCTGAAGGGTTTGTTTGTGTTTGTGAACAGAGCCCCAGGACCAGCTTGCTAAAGGGACTTTTCTCCAGGTTCATCTCTATGTAGGTGATGGCTTTGTTAAGGAAGATTTGGTAATCGGTTCCTTTTAGGTGGTTGTAGAATTGAACAGCTCTTTTCTGGATTTTGATAATTAGTGGGTATTGACCTGATTCTGCTCTGTGTGCATTATTTGTTGTTTTTCATTGTACACAGAGTATAGTTTTCGTGTTTGTCCCATTTTGTGAATTCTTGGTTGGTGCGCAGACCCCAGACCTCACAACCATAAAGGGCAATGGGTTCTATAACTGATTCAAATGTATTTAGTCAGATCCTAATTGGTGTGTCAAATTTTATGTTCCTTTTGATGGTGTAGAAGGCCCTTTTTGCCTTGTCTCTCAGCTCGTTCACAGCTTTGTGGAAGTTATCTGTCGCCCGAGGTATGTATAGTTTTTTGTGAGCTCATGGGCAACAGTGTCTAGTTGGAATTTGTATTTGTGGTCCTGACAACTGGATCTTTTTTGGAACACTATTATTTTTGTCTTACTGAGATTTACTGTCAGGGCCCAGGTCTGAATCTGTGCAGAAGATCTGGGTTCTGCTGTAGGTCCTCCTTGGTTGGGGACAGAAGCACCAGATCATCAGCAAACAGTTGACATTTGACTTCAGATCCTAGTAGGGTAAGGCCAGGTGCCTTCAACAATTCGATATATATGTTGAAGTGGATGGGGCTCAACCTGCATCCCTGTCTCACCCCACAACTCTATGGAAAGATATTTGTGTTTTTTGCCAATTTTAACTGCACACTTGCTGTTTGTGTACATCGATTTTATAATGTTGTATGTTTTCCCCCCAACACCGCTTTCCATCAATTTGTAT